>NW_013945731.1:0-1398 GCF_000517525.1 Limulus polyphemus
GATTTGCGTCCTGTTGGTCTAAAAATACGCAACGAATGATCGATATTAACTTTCAATCGAAGCTAGTTCGTGACATAAGTTCTACTTGTCAATAATATCTGTAATGAAAGAATAAGTAAAATGGATTTAGCAGTAAATTGATCGTTCAGTAGGATAGTTATTAGTCAGAATACTTGAGAATAGGAACAAGGATTCCAAAGAGAAACTGGGAAGATTTAAAAATATATTAATGAAAACCAATTAAAATAAAAAATGTACTTTCCAGACGAAAGAACGTATTAAATTTTGGACATATCGCAATATAGAAAATGAAAGAAATGCTAAGTTCAACTTTTAGATTCTTTAAGACCAAATCTATATAAAATATAGAAGGCTTGTTCTTAGATTCATGCAATTTTCACGGTAAGAATAATAAAATTAAGGACCATTAATAGTCCGTCTGTACGGAAAGGGAACTCTAAAGAAAGGAATTGTTTGAGGAAAACAAAAAAATCGCTTTGAAAAGTATTGTTTGTAAAAATTATCATCAGTAGTATTATGATGTAATTTCACAAAATGGACCACACTTCTCCAGTGTATGGATTACACGAAGCACATACACGTTTAAGTTTCCACAGCGACCACTTTCCCTTCTTTCTATATTCACCATTTGACTAATTATTTGCTTCATTGTACATTCCTGCTGACAAAAACTCAATCACTTTCTAACCTCCGTAACCTTTAGAATTTAGTTGACCTAACCTTTGTCATCATTCTATAGTTATAGAGAGAATGAGGTACCAGGAATCAACAGCTATAACGTAACATTTGTAGTGTACAAATTCTGTTACAGTTCTTTACATGACCATTTGGATAAATGTTAAAAATAACAATTATAGTGGTATATAACGGGTTTAAACCTTATTTAAAACAATTAAAGTTTCCTGCTTTTATTTCTTAACAAAATGTAGCTCAATAAAAACTGGATTTTATTAGCTTCATCGTTACTAACTCATATATAACAAACACAGCGCTGGTGTTTGTATCTAAAATTTATTGTATATGCTCATTTCATATGTGAATTTATGCATTTCGTGTCATTTCTGGCTAACTTACAGCAGCAAAATGAAAATCATATTGGTCAACTGTAAAGTAGTTATTCATAGAAAAAGTGCTGCTAATATAAAAGTAATTTTAGTTAACAAAAAGCTATCCGTAAGTCCTGATGCTAATCCAACTGTCTCTACTTTAAAACTAAAGAGAGAGAAGCGAAATTACCTTTAACAAATTGGAAAAACTGTATAGGTTATTTGAAATATCCACCCCTAAATGAAATCTTCAAAAATTGATTATTCAGTTTGTTGTGTACCACGGACTCAGACTTTTATCCTCTGGTGTTAGTTTAATGCAAGTCAAGTA
>NW_013945732.1:0-255 GCF_000517525.1 Limulus polyphemus
TGATGACTACCATAACTCAAACAAGCTACAGGTTGATGGCTACCATAACTCAAACAAAGCTACAGAAGATGACTATCCATAACTCAAACAAAGCTACAGGTGATGACTACCATAACTCAAACAAAGCTACATGTTGATGACTACCATAACTCAAACAAAGCTACAAGTGATGTTACAATAACTCAAACAAAGCTACAGGTTGATGGACTACCATAACTCAAACAAAGCTACAGTTGATGGCTATTCATAACTCAA
>NW_013945733.1:0-315 GCF_000517525.1 Limulus polyphemus
TGTTGTTAAATCTTGTGTCTTCTTATTGTAAAGTACACAGTATCGTTAAATACTTGTGTCTCTTATTGTACAGTACACAGTATCGTTAAATACTTGTGTCTTCTTATTGACAGTACTTAGTATCTTTATATCTTCTGTCTTCTTATTGACAGTACACAGTTTTGTTAAATCTTATGTCTTCTTATTTACAGTACACAGTATCGTTAAATCTTGTGTCTTCTTATTGAAAGTACACAGTATCGTTAAATCTTGTGTCTTCTTATTTGACAGTACACAGTATCGTTAAATCTTGTGTCTTCTTATTGACAGTACACA
>NW_013945734.1:0-232 GCF_000517525.1 Limulus polyphemus
TTTGTTTTAAATATTTGATACGTATTGTTGTGTTGTTTTACCAATATGATACGTATTGTCGTGCTGTTTTAAATATGTGATACGTATTGTTGTGTTGTTTTAACTTTTGTTTTAACTATGTGATACGTATTGTCGTGTTGTTTTAACTATGTGATAACGTATTGTCGTGTTGTTTTAACTATGTGATACGTATTGTCGTGTTGTTTTAACTATGTGATAACGTATTGTTGTG
>NW_013945735.1:0-250 GCF_000517525.1 Limulus polyphemus
AAATACTGACACACTGAAGATAAAACACTTTTACTACTAATATCAACAACATAAGATACCAAAAATACTGGCACACTGAAGATAAAACACTTTTAATACTAATATTAACAATATAAGATACCAAAAACACTGGCACACTGAAGATAAAACACTTTTAATACTAATATCAACAACATAAGATACAAAAATACTGACATACTGAAGATAAAACACTTTTAATACTAATATCAATAATATAAGATACAAAAAT
>NW_013945736.1:0-316 GCF_000517525.1 Limulus polyphemus
AATATTTAACAATAATGTGTCCTTTCAATAAGAAGTACACAAGATTTAACGATACTGTGTACTGTCAATAAGAAGACACAAGATTTAACGATACTGTGTACTGTCAATAAGAAGACACCGTTGAATATTATCGTTAAATCTTGTGTTTTCTTACTGACAGTACACATTATGTCTTCTTATTGACAGTACACAGTGTTATCGTTAAATCTTAACGATACTGTGTACTGTCAGTAAGAAAACACAAGATTTAACAATAATGTGTACTGTCAATAAGAAGACACAAGATTTTTCGATACTGTGTACTGTCAATAAGAAG
>NW_013945737.1:0-234 GCF_000517525.1 Limulus polyphemus
TTAATATTAGCCTGTTAAAAAGCTAATTTCTTAGAGCTTTTTTTTGCCTAGAAATATGGAAATGATCACATATTTGTAGACCTAATCACAAATACTTTAAATAAAAACTGTATATTAATATTAGCCTGTTAAAAAGCTAATTTCTTAGAGCTTTTTTTTGCCTAGAAATATGGAAATGATCACATATTTGTAGACCTAATCACAAATACTTTAAATAAGAACTGTATATTAATA
>NW_013945738.1:0-244 GCF_000517525.1 Limulus polyphemus
ATTAAAACCATCTCTAAGTTTCCGATCTATCAAGAATAACAGACTATTTTAAAGAAAGCACTAAAAATTCATCGATAATTAAATTTTTCTATTTGAAACTACCCTTCTCATTCTTCCTTCAACCTTCTCATTCTTCCTTCAACATTCTCAATCTTCCTTCAACCTTCTCATTCTTCCTTCAACCTTCTCATTCTTCCTTCAACCTTCTCAATCTTCCTTCAACCTTCTCATTCTTCCTTCAATC
>NW_013945739.1:0-291 GCF_000517525.1 Limulus polyphemus
ATAACGATACTGTGTACTGTCAATAAGAAGACACAATATTCAACGATAATGTGTGCTGTCAGTAAGAAAACACAAGATTTAACAATAATGTGTCCTGTCAATAAGAAGACACAAGATATTTCGATACTGTGTACTGTCAATAAGAAGACACAAGATTTAACGATACTGTGTACTGTCAATAAGAAGACACAAGATTTAACGATACTGTGTACTGTTAATAAGAAGACACAAGATTTAACGATACTGTGTACTGTCAATAAGAAGACACAAGGTTCAAAGATACTGTATACT
>NW_013945740.1:0-665 GCF_000517525.1 Limulus polyphemus
TGGTTATAAATTCGGTAACTATAGTTACACCTAGGTGTTCGTGGTGTTGTTGTACCAAATAAGGCTAAAGAAGAGTATGTTAGTTATAAATTCAGTAACTAGAGTTACTTCTAATTGTTCATGGAGTAGTTGTACCAAGTAAGGCTAAAGATGAGTATGGTGGTTAGTAACTCTAGTTACAGAATTTAACCCAAGTGTTCATGGAGTAGTTGTACCAAGTAATGCTGAAGAAGAGTATGGTGGTTATAAATTCGGTAACTATTGTTACACCTAGGTGTTCATTGAGTAGTTTTACGAAATAAGAGTAAAGATGAGTATGGTGGTTATAAATTCTGTAACTAGAGTTACACCTAGGTGTTCATGGAGTAGATGTACCAAGTAAGGCTAAAGATGAGTATGGTGGTTTTAAATTCGGTAACTAGAGATACGCTAGTTACCGAATTTATAATCAACATACTCATCTTTAGCCTTACTTGGAACAACTACTCCATGAACACCTATGTGTAACTCTAGTTACTGAATGTGTAGCCCCATACTCATCTTTAGCTTATTTGGTACAACATCTCCACGAACACCTAGGAGTTAAACCTAAGTCATCTTTAGCCTTACTTGGTACAACTACTCCATGAACTCTCTAGTTACCGAATTTACAACCACCATACTTT
>NW_013945741.1:0-206 GCF_000517525.1 Limulus polyphemus
TATCAACCTACACTCCTTAAACATCAAACGAACTAGTAACACAACTTTACTATCAACCTGCACTTCATTGAGCATCAAATGGACTATGTAACACAACTTTACTATCAACCTACACTTCCTTAAACATCAAACGGACTATGTAACACAACTTTACTATCAACCTGCACTTCATTGAGCATCAAATGGACTATGTAACACAACTTTAC
>NW_013945742.1:0-219 GCF_000517525.1 Limulus polyphemus
GGTAGCTGGAATGTTAAATCTACAGACAAGCTGACCGCTAGAAGGATAGGTAGGCAGCTGGAATGTTGAATCTAGTGACAGGCTGACCACTAGAAGGATAGGTAGGTAGCTGGAATGTTAAATCTACAGACAGGCTGACCGCTAGAAGGATAGGTAGGCAGCTGGAATGTTGAATCTAGTGACAGGCTGACCACTAGAAGGATAGGTAGGTAGCTGGAA
>NW_013945743.1:0-246 GCF_000517525.1 Limulus polyphemus
AAAATTTACTCTTCTTGTTACCTCACAAACAACCGCTAGTAGAAGCAACCTCCATATAACCCACTAGTAACAGAAGGATAAATATATATATAGCCATACTTTTGTTTGTCCACCTGTACACTGTCAGAGTCAAAATTTACTCTTCTTGTTACCTCACAAACAACCGCTAGTAGAAGCAACCTCCATATAACCCACTAGTAACAGAAGGATAAATATATATATAGCCATACTTTTGTTTGTCCACCT
>NW_013945744.1:0-231 GCF_000517525.1 Limulus polyphemus
AACACTTGTAACACAAAGTGGCTGTATGTCAAGACATACAGTCTTTTACTACAGATATAACATATTGTTAATATCTTAACACTTGTAACACAAAGTAGGTGTATGTCAAGACATACAGTCTTGTACTACAGATATAACATATTGTTAATATCTCTACATTCTTTGTGTTACTTTGGATGTATGTCAAGACATACAGTCTTGTACTACAGATATAACATATTGTTAATATCT
>NW_013945745.1:0-817 GCF_000517525.1 Limulus polyphemus
ATCAGATTACTGTATCTGTTATAATGACAAAACCGTAATGTAATAATCAGAAGACTGTATCTGTTATAATGAAAAACTGTAATGTAATAATCAAAGACTGTATCTCATTATAACACATTATAACAGATACAGTCTTCTGATTATTACATTACAGTTTTGACAAAACTGTAATGTAATAATCAGAAGACTGTAATTGATATAATGACAAAACCGTAATGTAGTAATCAGAAGACTGTATCTGTTATAATTACAAATCAGTATTGTAATAATCAGAAGACTGTATCTGTAATAATGAAAAAACTGTAATGTAATAATCAGAAGACTGTATCTGTTATAATGACAAAACTGTAATGCAATAATCAGAAGACTGTATCTGTTATAATGACAAAACTGTTATACAATAATCAGAGGATTGTATCTGTTATAATGACAAAACTCTAATGTAATAATCAGAAGACTGTATCTGTTATAATGACAAAACAGTAATATAATAATCAGAAGACTGTATCTGTTATAATGACAAAACTTTAATGTAGTAATCAGAACACTGTATCTGTTATAATGACAAAACTGTAATGTAATAATCAGAAGACTGTATTTGTTATAATGATAAAACCGTAATGTAATAATCAGAAGACTGTATCTGTTATAATGACAAAACTGTAATGTAATAATCAGAAGACTGTATCTGTTATAATGACAAAACGGTAATGTAGTAATCAGAAGACTGTATCTGTTATAATTACAAATCAGTAATGTAATAATAAGAAGACTGTATCTGTTATAATGACAAAGACTGTAATGTAATAATCAGAAG
>NW_013945746.1:0-287 GCF_000517525.1 Limulus polyphemus
GTTTATATAGAAGTAGTTACATGGACATACTAGAGACAGTGCTATTATGTTTATATAGAAGTAGTTACATGAGCATACAACAGACAGTACTATTATAATTATATATCAGTAGATACATGGACAAAAAACAGAGTAATATTATATTTATATAGAAGTAGTTACATGGACATACAACAGACAGTACTATTGTATTTATATAGAAGTAGCTACATGGACATACAACAGGCAGTATTATTATATGTATATAGAAGTAGTTATATGGACAGACAAACGACAGTACTATGATA
>NW_013945747.1:0-369 GCF_000517525.1 Limulus polyphemus
ACAGTACACAGTATTGATAAATTCTTTATCTTCTTATTGACAGGATACAATATTGTTAAATTTTGTGTCTTCTTATAGACAGTACACAGTATTGTTAAATCCTATATCTTCTTATTGACAGGACACAGTATTGTTAAATCTTGTGTGTTCTTATTGACAGTACACAGTATTGTTAAATTATGTTTCTTCTTATTGACAGTACACATTATTGATAAATCCTGTATCTTCTTATTGACAGGACACAGTATTGATAAATCCTGTATCTTCTTATTGACAGGACATAGTATTGTTAAATCTTGTGGCTTCTTATTGACAGTACACATTATTGATAAATCCTGTATCTTCTTATTGACAGGACACAGTATTGTT
>NW_013945748.1:0-250 GCF_000517525.1 Limulus polyphemus
ACAAGATTTAACAATACCGTGTAGTTTCAATAAGAAGACATAAGATTTAACAATACTGTGTACTATCAATAAGAAGACACAAGATTTAACAATACTGTGTACTCTCAATAAGAAGACACAAGATTTAACAATACTGTGTACTGTCAATAAGAAGACTCTTCTTTTTGACAATACACAGTGTTATTAAATCTTGTGTCTTCTTATTGACATTACACAGTATCGTTAAATCTTGTGATTTAATAACACTGTG
>NW_013945749.1:0-493 GCF_000517525.1 Limulus polyphemus
ACGTTGTGTAGTAATATGCAGAGTTTTACCTTCCTACTGTTTGTTTTAAAGGAGTTATGGGACGTTTTGCGTTTTGTACCAGTACTTCGTTCCATTTGGACGAAAAAATTTGGAGATGAGTATGAACGTTCGTTGCATACTTGCGTATTCACAATTTGGACGGATCTTCTCGAAATATTTTCAGTAAGGTTCGTTGCATACTTGCGTATTTACATGCAAAATTCTAGCCTTCTATTGTCATTTTTGCGACTTTCGACTGCAGTGAAGCTTTTGGTTACTGATTGTTTTTCGATTTCTTGTTACCAGAGGGTCCTAAATTGATGATTCTTCACCAAATTTGATATGTAGGTACACTTTAACGTTGCGTAGTAATATACAGAGGTTTACCTCCCTACTGTTTGTATTAAAGGAGTTATGGAACGTTTTGCGTTTTGTACCAGTACTTCGTTCCATTTGGACGGATCATCTCCAAATTTTGTATGAACGTTCGTTG
>NW_013945750.1:0-243 GCF_000517525.1 Limulus polyphemus
ATAAGAAGACAAGATTTAACGATACTGTGTACTGTCAATAAGAAGACACAAGATTTAACGATACTGTGTACTGTCAATAAGAAGACACAAGATTTAACGATACTGTGTACTGTCAATAAGAAGACACAATATTCAACGATAATGTGTACTGTCAGTAAGAAAACACAAGATTTAACAATAATGTGTCCTGTCAATAAGAAGACACAAGATTTAACAAAAATGTGTACTGTCATTAAGAAGACA
>NW_013945751.1:0-430 GCF_000517525.1 Limulus polyphemus
ACTGTCAATAAGAAGACACAATATTCAACGATAATGTGTACTGTCAGTAAGAAACACAAGATTTAGATATAATGTGTCGTGTCAATAAGAAGACACAATATTTTCGATACTGTGTACTGTCAATAAGAAGACACAAGATTTAACGATACTGTGTACTGTCAATAAGAAGAAGTACACATTATCGTTGAATATTGTGTGTTTTCTTACTGACCAAATTTAACAATAATGTGTCCTGTCAATAAGAACACACAAGATTTAACGATAATGTGTACTGTCAGTAAGAAAACAGAAGATTTAACAATAATGTGTCCTGTCAATAAGAAGACATAAGATTTAACAATACTGTGTACTGTCAATAAGAAGACACAATATTCAACGATAATGTGTACTGTCAGTAAGAAAATACAAGATTTAACAATAATGTGTACTG
>NW_013945752.1:0-269 GCF_000517525.1 Limulus polyphemus
CAGTACACAGTATCGTTAAATCTTGGTGTCTTCTAATTGACAGTTACACAGTATCGTTAAATCTTGTGTCTTCTAATTGACATTACACAGTATCGTTAAATCTTGTACTATCAATAAAAAGACACAAGATTTAACGATACTGTGTACTGTCAATAAGAAGACACAACAGTATTGCTAAATCGTGTGTCTTCTTATTGATAGTACACAGTATCGTTAAATCTTGTGTCTTCTTATTGACAGAACACAGTATTGTTAAATCGTGTGTCTTC
>NW_013945753.1:0-366 GCF_000517525.1 Limulus polyphemus
CTTTAGCTAGCACTGCTTTAATAAACTTTAGCTAGCACTGATTTAATAAACTTTGGCTAGCACTGCATTAATAAACTTTGGCCAGCACTGATTTAATAAACTTTAGCTAACACTGCATTAATAAACTTTGGCTAGCACTGCATTAATAAACTTTAGCCAGCACTGCTTTAATAAACTTTAGCTAGCACTGATTTAATAAACTTTAGCTAGCACTGCTTTAATAAACTTTGGCTAGCACTGCATTAATAAACTTTAGCCAGCACTGCTTTAATAAACTTTAGCTAGCACTGCTTTAATAAACTTTAGCTAGCACTGCTTTAATAAACTTTAGCTAGCCTAGCACTGCTTTAATAAACTTTAAGCTAG
>NW_013945754.1:0-221 GCF_000517525.1 Limulus polyphemus
AGATGACTGATAAATGAGATGATAAAATGTTGAGATGACGAACAAATAATGAGTTGATAAATTGTTGAGATGACTGTTAAATAATGAAATTATAAAATGTTGAGATGACTGATAAATGAGATGATAAAATGTTGAAATGACTGTTAAATGATAGGATGATAATATGTTGAGATGACTGTTAAATAATGATATGATAAAATGTTGAGATGACTGTTCAATAA
>NW_013945755.1:0-395 GCF_000517525.1 Limulus polyphemus
GTGAGTTTAGGTGGGATCCTCAAGGCTAGTGGTGAGTGAAAAATTGTGTATATAGAGTGCAGCCCAAAATCAGGAAAAGCTAATATGTGAGAGAAGGTAAAGTATGTTGCGTCATCGAGATCACGTGACAATTCTCACGCTCTCTTGTTTCTAGAACTATCCCGTATCTTGGTGAATGGTCTAGTAATTACTAGAAATAGGGTACGCTGGTATATAAAAGAGGGGAATGTAATGTGTGTATAGATGGTGAGTAATTGAACTGCAGTCACACGGTATTGTTGAAGTTAACGTTCGTTCGTTACAGTGTTGTTTTAGCGCGAGTATTGAGATTAAGTGTATCGCAGAGTTATATTCGGAAAGAATAAACCAGTTTTATTAAGTAAAGACTTGTGTCG
>NW_013945756.1:0-646 GCF_000517525.1 Limulus polyphemus
GAAAAGACACAAGATTTAACGATACTGTGTACTGTCAATAAGAAGACACAAGATTTAACAATATTGTGTACTGTCAATAAGAAGACACAAGATTTAATAATACCGTACACAGTATCGTTAAATCTTGTGTCTTCTTATTGAAAGTACACAGTATCGTTAAATCTTGTGTCTTCTTATTGACAGTACACAGTATCGTTAAATCTTGTGTCTTTTTATAGATAGTACACAGTATTGCTAATTCGTGTGTCTTCTTATTGACAGTACACCAATAAGAAGACACACGATTTAGCAATACTGTGTACTATCTATTAAAAGAACCAAGATTTAACGATACTGTGTACTGTCAATAAGAAGACACAAGATTTAACGATACTGTGTACTGTCAATAAGAAGACACAAGATTTAACGATACTGTGTACTGTCAATAAGAAGACACAAGATTTAACTATATGTGTACTGTCAATAAGAAGACACAAGATTTAACAATACTGTGTACTCTCAATAAGAAGACACACGATTTAGCAATACTGTGTACTATCCATAAAAAGACACAATATTAACGATACTGTGTACTGTCAATAAGAAGACACAAGATTTAACGATACTGTGTACTGTCAATAAGAAGACACAAGATTTAACGATATTT
>NW_013945757.1:0-201 GCF_000517525.1 Limulus polyphemus
ACCTAGGTGTAACTATAGTTTCGGAATTTATAACCACGATATTCATCTTTAGCCTTACTTGGTACAACATCTCAACGAACACCTAGGTGGAACTATAGTTACATAATTCATAACCACCATATTCATCTTTAGCTTTACTTGGTACAATTACTTCATGAACACTTAGGTGTAATTCTAGTTGCATAATTTATAACCACCATA
>NW_013945758.1:0-446 GCF_000517525.1 Limulus polyphemus
CACCGTATTGTTAAATCTTGTGTCTTCTTATTGACAGTACACAGTATCGTAAAATCTTGTGTCTTTTTATTGACAGTACACAGTATCGTCAAATCTTGTGTTTTCTTATTGACAGTACGATACTGTGTTAAATCTTGTGTCTTCTTATTGAGAGTACACAGTATTGTTAAATCTTGTGTCTTCTTATGGACAGTTCACAGTATAGTTAAATCTTGTGTCTTCTTATTGACAGTAAACAGTATCGTTAAATCTTGTGTATTCTTATTGAAAGTACACAGTATCGTTAAATTTTGTGTCTTCTTATTGACAGTACACAGTATCGTAATATCTTGTGTCTTCTTATTGACAGGACACATTATTGTTAAATCTTGTGTTTTCTTACTGACAGCACACATTATCGTTAAATCTTGTGTATTCTTATTGAAAGTACACAGTATCGTTAAATC
>NW_013945759.1:0-719 GCF_000517525.1 Limulus polyphemus
AGTTTCGTTAACTCTTGTGGCCTGTTATTGATAGTACACAGTATCGTTAAAATCTTATGGCTTGTTATTGATAGTACACAGTATCGTTAAATCTTCTGGCTTGTTATTGACAAATACTGTGTACGTTAAATCTTGTGTCTTCTTATTGACAGTACACAGTATTGTTAAATCTTGTGTCTTCTTATTGACAGTACACAGCATTGTTAAAACGTGTGTCTTTTTATTGACAGTACACAGTATCGTTAAATCTTGTGGCTTGTTACTACTGTGTACTATAATTTTTAAATCTTGTCTTCTTTTTGATAGTACATAGTATTGTTAAATCTTGTGTCTTCTTATTGACAGTACACAGTATTATTAAATCTTTTGTTGTCAATAAGAAGGTACACAGCATTGTTAAATATTTTGTCTTCTAAACTGTGTACTGTCAATACAATAAGATTTAACGATTATGTGTACTGTCAATAAGAAGACACAAGATTTAAGTGGCTTGTTATTGATAGTACACAGTATCGTAAAATCTTATGGCTAGTTATAGATAGTACACAGAATTGTTAAATCTTGTGTCTTCTTATTGCCAGTACACAGCATTGTTAAAACTTGTGTCTTTTTATTGACAGTACACAGTATCGTTAAATCTTGTGGCTTGTTAGTGATAGTACACAGTATTGTTAAATCTTGTTTTCTTTTTGATAGTACATAGTATTGTTAAATCTTGT
>NW_013945760.1:0-263 GCF_000517525.1 Limulus polyphemus
TGGTACAACTACTCCATGCACACTTAGGTATAACTCTAGTTACCGAATTTATATCCACCATATTCATCTTTAGCCTTACTTGATACAACTACTCCATGAACACTTAGGTGTAACTCTAGTTACTGAATTTATAACCACCATATTCATCTTTAGCCTTACTTGGTACGACTACTCTATGAACACATAGGTGTAACTCTAGTTATAGAATTTATAACCACCATACTCATCTTTAGCCTTACTTCTTACAACTAATCCATGAACAC
>NW_013945761.1:0-335 GCF_000517525.1 Limulus polyphemus
CCAGCATATTGATACTCACAAGGTTTTGCTGAGATGCAGAATCTATGACAAAGTTGCACCTTTGGCCATCCAGCTTTCCTGTCATGTAGAACTATGTGTGCTTGCCATTTTACACTTAGCTGTTGGGACTTTCACAATGGGGTTGGTGGGCGTCCCTCAGCACCAACCACTACTGGTTTCCCGAAGCTGACTTATTGGTGGTTGCTCTCCACAGTTCCAACAACCTTTCTGGGTAGCAGCCTTTCCTGCCGTGGCATCTTCTCTGTGTTGAAGTTGCCGGCATTGAGCTCTCTTGTGCCCCAGTTTGTTTCAGTACCAACAGAGTCTTGAATCCT
>NW_013945762.1:0-603 GCF_000517525.1 Limulus polyphemus
TATTTTGTCGACTGTTATAAAGGTCTTTTAGTTTTCCTATTACTAGATTTTGTTGGCATTGATATGGGTCTTTTTAGTCAGTTTTCAACTATATTTGGTCGACTATTTTGTTGACATTGATATTGGTCGTTTTAGTCAGTTTTCCACTATATTTTGTCGACTGATATAAACGGTCTTTTAGTCTTCCTTCCTCCAGATTTTGTTGACATTGATAAGGTTCCTTTTAGTTCGTTTTCCACTAGATTTATTGACTTTCAAAGTAAACAAAATCTAGTGAAAACTGACTAAAAGGACCCTTATCAATGTAAAACGTGTTTTTAGTTTTCTTCCACTCGATTTTGTCGACTTTCATAACTGACTTTTTAGGCCTTCTTAGACTAGTTATTTTTGACTTTGATAGCAGTATTTTTAGTCTTTCTTACACTATATTTTAATGACTTTCATATTGGTATTTTTAATACTTCTTAAACTATACTTTGTCAACTGTTATAAATAGTCTTTTAGTTTTCCTTCCACTAGATTTTGTTGACATTGATATGGGTGTTTTTAGTCAGTTTTACAACTATATTTGATCGACTGTTATAACGGACTTGTAGTCTTCCT
>NW_013945763.1:0-674 GCF_000517525.1 Limulus polyphemus
TGTGTACTGTCAATAAGAAGAGACAATATTTGACGATAATGTGTACTGTCAGTAAGAAAACACAAGATTTTACAATAATGTGTCCTGTCAATAAGAAGACACAAGATTTAACGATACTGTGTACTTTCAATAAGAAGACACAAGATTTAACAATATTGTGTACTGTCAATAAGAAGACACAAGATTTAACGATACTGTGTACTGTCAATAAGAAGACACAAGATTTAACGATACTGTGTACTGTCAATAAGAAGAAACAAGATTTAACGATACTGTGTACTGTCAATAAGAAGACATAAGATTTAACGATACTGTGTACTGTCAATAAGAAGACAAGTTAAATCTTGTTCCTATTGACAGTACACAGTATTTAAATCTTGTGTCGAGTACACAGGATTGTCAATAAGAAGACACAAGATTTAACGATACCCTTATTGACAGTACAATTGTGTCATGATTTAACGATACTATGTACTGTCAATAAGAAGACACAAAGATTTGAAGACACAAGATTTAACGATACTGTGTACTGTCAATAAGAAGACGTAAGATTTAACGATACTGTGTACTGTCAATAAGAAGACACAAGATTTAACGATACTGTGTACTGTCAATAAGAAGACACAAGATTTAACGATACTGTGTACTGTCAATAAGAAGACACAAGGTTTAAC
>NW_013945764.1:0-1344 GCF_000517525.1 Limulus polyphemus
TTAGGTGTAACTCTAGTTAACGAACTTATAACTACCATACTCATGGTTAGCGTTATTTGGTACAACAACTCCACGAACACCTTGGTGTAAATCAAGTTACAAAATTAATAACCCTCCATACTCGTCTTTAGCATTATTTGGTACAACAACTCCACGAACACCTAGGTGTAACTCTAGTTACCGAATTTATAACTACCATACTCATCTTTAGCCTTACTTGGTACAACTACTCCATAAACACCTTGGTATAACTCTAGTTACCGAATTTATAATCACCATACTCATCTTTAGCCTTAATTGTTACAACTACTCCATCAACATTTAGGTGTAACTCTAGTTACAGAATTTATAACCACCATACTCATCTTTAGCCTTACTTGTTACAACTACTCCATGAACACCTAGGTGTAAATCAAGTTACAGAATTAATAACCCTCATACTCATTTGTAGCGTTATTTGGTACAACAACTCCACGAACACCTACGTGTAACTCTAATAATCGAATTTGTAACCAACATACTCATCTTTAGCGTTATTTGGTACAACAACTCCACGAACACCTAGATGTAACTCTAATTACCGAATTTATAACCACCATACTCATCTTTAGCTTTACTTGGTACAACTACTCCATGAACACCTAGGTGTAACTCTAGTTACGGAATTTATAACCACCATACTCATCTTTAGCCTTACTTGGTACAACTACTCCAGGAACACTTAGGTTTAACTCTAGTTACCGAATTTATAACCCCATACTCATCTTTAGCGTTATTTGGAACAATAACTCCACGAACACCTAGTATGGTGGTTATCAATTCGGTAACTAGAGTTACACCAAATAAAGCTAAAGATTAAATTCGGTAACTAGAGTTACACCTAGGTGTTCGTGGAGTTGTTGTACCGTTGGTTACTGGAGTTGTTGTACCAAATAATGCTAAAGACGAGTATCGAACACTTAGGTGTAACTCTAGTTACCGAATTTATAACTACCATACTCATCTTTATCCTTACTTGGTACAACTGCTCCATGAACACCTATATGTAACTCCAGTTACCGAATTTATAACCACCATACTCATCTTTAGCCTTACTTGGTACAACAACTCCACAAACACTTAGGTTTAACTCTAGTTACCGAATTTATATCCCCCATACTCATCTGTATCGTTATTTGGTACAACAACTCCACGAATACCTAGGTGTAACTCTAGTTACCGAATGCATAACCACCATATTCATCTTTATCCTTACTTGGTACAACTACTACATGAACACCTAGGTGTAATTCCAGTTACCGAATTTGTAACCAACATACTCGTCTTTAGCATTATTTGGTACAA
>NW_013945765.1:0-238 GCF_000517525.1 Limulus polyphemus
ACAAGATTTAACGATACTCTGTACTATCATAACAAGTCATAAGATTTAATGATACTCTGTAATATCAATAACAAGCCAAAAGATTTAACGATACTGTGTACTGTCAATAAGAAGATACAAGATTTAACGATACTCTGTACTATCATAACAAGTCATAAGATTTAATGATACTCTGTACTATCAATAACAAGCCAAAAGATTTAACGATACTGTGTACTGTCAATAAGAAGATTACAAG
>NW_013945766.1:0-329 GCF_000517525.1 Limulus polyphemus
ATCTAGAATTTAAACACGTAGTCACCAAACGTTGATGCCAAAATCGTAATCGGTGACTAAAGGTTTAAGTATGAAAAGGTCAATAATAACAATTAAATAAAGACAGATAAAATGTGAAAATTAGTAATTTTCTAACTAAAAACAAAAGCCAAAATTTCACAGGTGAACTAGATCATTGGTTCTCATACTGGGGGACACGCTCCCCAAACGAATGTGCGCGGACGTTTTTTCAAGTAAGTGACGATTGAACACTCATGACGTATAGCTAGCCCTCAGTGGCTCAGCGTTAAACCTAAAGAGAATTGGGTTTCGATACAGATTGTGTAGCT
>NW_013945767.1:0-1060 GCF_000517525.1 Limulus polyphemus
CCGAATTTATAACCACCATACTCATCTTTAGCCTTACTTGGTACAACTACTCCATGAACACCTAGGTGTAACTCAAGTTACCGAATTAATAACCCCCATACTCATCGGTAGCGTTATTTGGCACAACAACTCCACGAAAACCTAAGTGTATCACTAGTTACCGAATTTATAACCACCATACTCATCTTTAACTTTACTTGGCACAACTACTACATGAACAACTAGGTGTAACTATAGTTACCGACTTTATAACCACCACACTCATCTTTAGTTTTAACTTGGTACAACTACTCCATGAACACATAGGTGTAACTCTAGTTACCGAATTAATAACCCTCATACTCATCTGTAGCGTTATTTGGTACAACAACTCCACGAATACCTAGGTGTAACTCTAGTTACCGAATTTATAACCACCATATTCATCTTTAGCCTTACTTGGTACAACTACTCCAGGAACACATAGGTGTTACTCTAGTTACCGAATTTATAACCACCATGTTCATCTTTAGCGTTATTTGGGAAAACTACTCCATTAACACTTAGGTGTAACTCTAGTTACCGAATTTATAACCACCATATTCATCTTTATCCTTACTTGGTACAACTACTCCACAAACACCTACATGTAACTCTAGTTACTGAATTTGTAACCACCATACACATCTTTAGCTTTATTTGGTTCAACAACTCCACGAATACCTAGGTGTAACTCTATTTATTTACACCTAGGTGTTCATGGAGTAGTTTTGCCAAGTAAAGCTAAAGATGAGTATGGTGGTTATAAATTCAGTATAGTTACCGAATTTATAACCACCATACTCATCTTTTGCGATATTTGGTACACTAACTCCTACCAAACAACGCTAACGATGGGTATGGTGGTTATAAATTCGGTAACTAGAGTTACACTTAGGTGTTCGTGTGGAGTTAGTGTACCAAATAACGCTAGAGATAAGTATGGTGGTTATAAATTCGGTAACTATAGTTACACCTAGGTGCGAATTTGTAACCAACATACTCATCTATAGCGTTATTTGGTACAACAACTCCACGAACA
>NW_013945768.1:0-399 GCF_000517525.1 Limulus polyphemus
CTATAGTATTCTCTCCTTTAATACACACAGGAGTCTATACTTTAGGCTATAGTATTCACTCCTTTAATATACACAGAAGACTATAGTTTAGGCTATAGTATTCACTCCTTTAATACACACAGGAGACTATAGTTTAGGCTCTAGTATTCTCTCCTTTAATACACACATGAGACTATAGTTTAGGCTCTAGTATTCTCTCCTTTAATACACACATGAGACTATAGTTTAGGCTATAGTATTCACTCCTTTAATACACACATGAGACTATAGTTTAGGCTATAGTATTCACTCCTTTAATACACACATGAGACTATAGTTTAGGCTCTAGTATTCTCTCCTTTAATACACACAGAAGACTATAGTTTAGGCTCTAGTATTCTCTCCTTTAATACACACAGG
>NW_013945769.1:0-595 GCF_000517525.1 Limulus polyphemus
GATTGTCACTAAAGTATTGAAAAATGAACTTCCAAGTATTTTTTCTTAATTTTTTCTCTCCATCTATTGAGAAATAACTGAACTTAGAAGTATTTTTCCTTATTATTTCTCCATCTATTGAGATATAACCAAACTTTCAAGTATTTTTCCTAATTATTTGTTTCATTATATATTGAAATAATTGAACTTCCATATATTTTTCTCCATCTATTGAGAGATAACTGAACTTACAAGTAATTTTTATTATATGTTTCTCCATCTATTGAGAGATAAGTGAACTTCCAAGTATTTTTCTCCATCTCTTGACATATAACTGAACTTACAAGTAGTTTTTCTTAATTTTTTGCTCCATCTATTGAGAAGTAACTGAACTTCCAAGTATTTTTTCTTAATTTTTCCTAAAATAGATACTACAGCTGAAAGTAAACATAATCTATTTTTGGATTAATTTGGAGGCCAGCGAAGCTGGAACGGTTCCTCCAGGACGGTACAAGTACCCCGGAGCACTGGACCTACGTTTAGGGAGATTCCCAGAACCCAACGCTTTCCAACTTCACCCCGGGTTACTGTATCGTGCACACAATCATAACCCCTC
>NW_013945770.1:0-325 GCF_000517525.1 Limulus polyphemus
CGATAAGAAGACACAAGATTGAACGATACTGTGTACTATCAATAACAAGCCATAAGATTTAACTATACTGTGTACTGTCAATAAGAAGACACGAAATTTAACAATACTGTGTACTGTCTCTTCTTATTATTGTTAAATTCTGTGCCTATGTACTATCAATAAGAAGACAAGATTTAACGATACTGTGTACTATCACTAACAAGCCACAAGATTTAACTATACTGTGTATTGTCAATAAGAAGACACGAGATTTAACAATACTGTGTACTGTCAATAAGAAGACACAGAATTTCAAAATCCTATGTACTATCAATAAGAAGACAAA
>NW_013945771.1:0-252 GCF_000517525.1 Limulus polyphemus
TTAAACATTTCTATATATTGTTAACTGAATCTGTCATGGTTACTAGTGTTACCTTAAACATCCTATATATTGTTAACTGAATCTGTCATGGTTACTAGTGTTACCTTAAACATTCCTATATATTGTTAACTGAATCTGTCATGGTTACTAGTGTTACCTTAAACATTCCTATATATATTGTTAACTGAATCTGTCATGGTTACTAGTGTTACCTTAAACATTCCTATATATTGTTAACTGAATCTGTCATGG
>NW_013945772.1:0-250 GCF_000517525.1 Limulus polyphemus
AACTGCTGTTGTCTCTTCTTCTTGTTTATTTTCTTTTTCCTCTAACAACTGCTGTAATCTCTCTTCTTGTTTAATTTCTCGTTCTTCTTGTTTCATTTCTCGTTCATTTTCTCGTTCTTCTTGTTTCTTTTGCTGCTCTTGTATTGCAGCCATCAAGTCTGCTATGCTGTAGTTTGATTTGCCGCTTCTCGTTTCCATTTTTTTTGTCCCACTCTCTGACACCAATTTGTTACGTCTCCGTTTGTTAATT
>NW_013945773.1:0-408 GCF_000517525.1 Limulus polyphemus
TACCAGCCACTATCCATATATAATGAAAGACCTACCATGCAATATCTATATATAATGAAAGACCTACCACCCACTATCCATCTCTATTAAAAGACCTACCAGCCAATATCCATATATAATAATAGACCTACCAGCCACTTTCCATATATAATGAAAAGACTTACCAGCCACTATCCATCTGTATTAAAAGACCTACCAGCCACTATCCATCTGTATTAAAAGACCTACCAGCCACTATCCATCTGTATTAAAAGACCTACCAGACACTATCCATCTATAATCAAAGACCTACCAGTTTGAATGACCTACCAGCCACAATCCATATATAATGAAAGACCTACCAGCCAATATCCATCTGTATTAAAAGACTTACCAGCCACTATCCATCTGTATTAAAAGACCTACCAT
>NW_013945774.1:0-309 GCF_000517525.1 Limulus polyphemus
AAGACTTGTTATATTATTACCTTATTATAAACCCCGAGAATATGAATTTGTTTTAAGACTTGTTATATTATTAACTCATTATAAACCCCCATAATATGAACTTTTTAAATACTTGTTATACTATTACCTCATTATAAACCCCAAGAATATGAACTTGTTTAAAGACTTGTTATAATATTACCTTATTATAAACCCCGAGAATTATGAATTTTTTTAAAGACTTGTTATATTATTAACTCATTATAAACCCGATAGTATGAACTTGTTTAAAGACTTGTTATAATAATGAGTTAATAAAAAACCCCGATA
>NW_013945775.1:0-1023 GCF_000517525.1 Limulus polyphemus
CCACTTGAAACTGTTTTGGTACAGTTTGTAAGCAAGTAAAATTATCATAAATCTACCACTTGAAGCTGTTTCAATAGAGTTTGTAAGCAAGTAAAATCATCATAAAACAGCTTCAAGTGGTAGATTTATGATAATTTTACTTGCTTACAAACTCTACTGAAACAGTTTAAAGTGGTTGGATTTATGATAATTGTATTTGCTTACAAACTGTACTAAACCAGTTTCAAGTGGTAGATTTCAGTAGAGTTTGTAAGCAAGTAAAAAATCACAAATCTACAACTTGAAACTGTTTTAGTATAGTTTGTAAGCAAGTAAAATTATCATAAATCTACCACTAGAAACTGTTTTAGTACAGTTTGTAAGCAAATAAAATTATCATAAACCAACCACTTGAAACTGTTTTAGTACAGTTTGTAAGCAAGTAAAATTATCATAAATCTACCACTAGAAACTGGTTTAGTACAGTTTGTAAGGAAGTAAAATTATCATAAATCTACCACTAGAAACTGTTTTAGTACAGATTGTAATAAAATAAAATTATCATAAATTTACCACTTGAAACTGTTTTAGCACAGTTTGTAAGCAATTAAAATTATCATACTTCTACCATTAGAAGCTCTTTAGTAGAGTTTGTAAAAAGTACAATTATCATAAATTTACGACTTGAAACTGTTTTAGTACAGTTTGTAAGCAAATACAATTATCATAAATCTACCACTTGAAACTGTTTCAGTAGAGCTGGAGGCAAGTACAATTATCATAAATCTACCACTTGAAACTGTTTTAGTACAGTTTGTAAGCAAGTAAAATCATCATAAATCTACCACTTGAAACTGGTTTAGTACAGTTTGTAAGCAAATACAATTATCATAAATCTACCACTTGAAACTGTTTCAGTAGAGCTGGAGGCAAGTACAATTATCATAAATCTACCACTTGAAACTGTTTTAGTACAGTTTGTAAGCAAGTAAAATTATCATAAATCTACCACTTGAGACTGTTTTAGTAGTGTTTGTAAGCAAG
>NW_013945776.1:0-222 GCF_000517525.1 Limulus polyphemus
CGTGGGTGGATGTTTAGATCCCAGAGAAAGTAACTGTAAATACAGAACCTTCCCTGAGAGGTCCCCTCACCACGTACAGGAATCCACGTCGAGGGGATCTTCCCAGGAGTTGGTAGTAGGTGGTATTTACCAACTGTCTTCCCAGGAGTTGGTAGTAGGTGGTATTTACCAACTGTCTTCCCAGGAGTTGGTAGTAGGTGGTATTTACCAGCTGTCTTCCCA
>NW_013945777.1:0-254 GCF_000517525.1 Limulus polyphemus
CCATGATGTTTGTTACATGGGGCTTTAGAAAGTATAGACATCATGTTTGTTACGTGAAGCCTTAGAAAGTATAGACATTGTGTTTGTTACGTGAAGCCTTAAAACCATTGTGTTTGTTACGTTGAAGCCTTAAAAAGTATAGACATGGTGTTTGTTACGTGGGGCCTTAGAAAGTATAGACATGATGTTTGTTACGTGGGGCCTTAGAAAGTATAGACATAGTGTTTGTTACGTGAAGCCTTAGAAAGTATAGA
>NW_013945778.1:0-268 GCF_000517525.1 Limulus polyphemus
CCACCATACTCATCTTCAGCCTTGCTTGTTACAACGACACCATCAACAACTAGGTGTAACTCTAGTTACCGAATTTATAACCACCATACTTATCTTTAGCCCTTACTTGGTACAACTACTCCATGAACACCTAGGTGTAAATCTAGTTACAGAATGTATAACCACCATACTCATCCTTAGCCTTACTTGGTACAACTACTCCATGAACACTTAGGTGTAACTCTAGTTACCGAATTTATAACCACCATATTCATCTTTAGCCTTACTT
>NW_013945779.1:0-257 GCF_000517525.1 Limulus polyphemus
AATAAACTATAATTTAATGCATGTTATCATCAACAAACTATAATCTAATACACCCTATCATCAACAAACTACAATCTAATACATCCTATCATTTATAAACTATAATCTCATACATCCTGTCATTAATAAACTATAATTTAATACATGATTAGGATGTGATGAAGGAGTATTAGATAGTTTGTTGATGATAGGATGTATTAGATTATAGTTTGTTGATGATAAATAGTTTGTTGATGACAATCTAATACATCCTGTCA
>NW_013945780.1:0-383 GCF_000517525.1 Limulus polyphemus
TGACAGTACACAGTATTGTTAAATCTTGTGTCTTCTTATGGACAGTATACAGTATCGTTAAATCTTGTGTCTTCTTATTGACAGTACACAGTATCGTTAAATCTGTGTCTTCTTATTGACAGTACACAGTATCGTTAAATCTTGTGTCTTCTTATTGACAGTACACAGTATCGTTAAATCTTGTGTCTTCTTACTGACAGTACACAGTATCGTTAAATCTTGTGTCTTCTTATTGACAGTACACAGTATCGTTAAATCTTGTGTCTTCTTATTGAAAGTCACAGTATCGTTAAATCTTGTGTCTTCTTATTGACAGTACACAGTATCGTTAAATCTTGTGTCTTCTTATTGACAGTACACAGTATCGTTAAATCTTGTGTCTT
>NW_013945781.1:0-249 GCF_000517525.1 Limulus polyphemus
CATTAATATCTACTGATGTTTAATGTTTTCTTTGACACTGGTATGTTACTACCTGTTTAAATGTCGTTAATATCTACTGTTGTTTAATGTTGGTCTTTGACACTGGTATGTAACTACCTGTTTAAATGTCGTTAATATCTACTGTTGTTTAATGTTGGCCTATGACACTGGTATGTTACTACTGTTTAAATGTCTGTAGATATTAACGTTGGTCTTTGACACTGGTATGTTACCTACCTGTTTAAATGT
>NW_013945782.1:0-917 GCF_000517525.1 Limulus polyphemus
CTTGGCTTTTTTAGTGAAAATATGATTTTTTTTGGAAAATTGAAAAAACGTGTTTTTTGTTGCATAATTAAAATAAAAATAGCGGAGAGTGATTATTTTATCGAAAAACTGAAAATTGAGGTATTATACCATTAACGAAATATTTTATGCCACATGAAAAGCTAAAAAAGTTGAACTTTAGCTAAGCCAGAGTGAAAACAATCCATTAGGTGGAGCTTATTTTATAAGAAGACGGTCATATGACCTTTTTGAAGCTGGTATTTTGTTTGAATAATCTTATTTTTAAAGCTATTCTTTGTTTACAATATAATTGTACACACAAAAAATAGTAAAATCGAAGCTAGCCGAAGAATTAGTCACAGATTATGAAATAAGTATTGGGAATTTTCGTAAAAAATATCCATTTCGAAAGTCTTATTCATGAAAAAGATGCCCTTGACGATATGAGGCAAAAGTTAAAGGATATCCATTTCGAAAGTCTTACGTCAAGGGCATCTTTTTCATGAAATATGAGGCAAAACAATTTTTTTCATAATTTGGGGAAAATCATGAGCTATAGCCTTGGGTTTTTGGTTAAAATATGATTTTTTTGGGAAATATCAAAAACGTGTTTTCTTGTTACAAAATTAAACGAAAAATAGCGGATAGTGATTATTTCGTCGAAAAACTGAATATTGGTATAATACCTCTTCGTTAATCAACTTTTTTAGCTTTTCATGTGGCATAAAATATCGATTTTACTGTTTTTTTTGTGTGTACAATTATATTGTAAACGAAGAATAGCTTAAAAAATAAGATTATTCAAACAAAATACCAGCTTCAAAAAGGTCATATCGTCTTCTTATAAAATAAGCTCCATCTATTGGATTATTTTCACTCTGGGTTAGCTAATGTTAAAGCTAGCCGAAGTATTGGTC
>NW_013945783.1:0-268 GCF_000517525.1 Limulus polyphemus
GAGTTATGGAACGTTTTGCGTTTTGTACCAGTACTTCGTTCCATTTGGACGGATCTTCTCGAAATTTTTTCAAGAACGTTCGATGCATAGTTGCATATTTTCCCTAGAATTTTGCATTATAATAGAAGGTCATTTTTGCGACTTTTGTGGTCGTTTTATGTTACTCTTTTATTGGCTTTTCTGAAAGCGTATGTGTACTGCAGTGAAGCTTTTGGTTACTGATTCTTTTTCGATTTTTTTTTACCAGAGGGTCCTAAATTGATGATTC
>NW_013945784.1:0-337 GCF_000517525.1 Limulus polyphemus
GCACAGTATCGTTAAATCTAGTGTCTTCTTATTGACAGTACTTAGTATCGTTAAATATTGTGTCTTCTTATTGACAGTACACAGTATCATTAAATCTTGTGTCACACATTATTGTTAAATCTTGTGTGTTCTTATGGACAGTGCACAGTGTAGTTAAATCTTGTGTCTTCTTATTGACAGTACACAGTATCGTTAAATCTTGTGTCTTCTTATTGAAAGTACACAGTATCGTTAAATCTTGTGTCTTCTTTTTGACAGTACACAGTATCGTTAAATCTTGTGTCTTCTTATTGACAGAGCAGAGTATCGTCTTATCTTGTGTCTTCTTTATTGACAG
>NW_013945785.1:0-212 GCF_000517525.1 Limulus polyphemus
CAGTATCGTTAAATCTTATGGCTTGTTATTGATAGTACACAGTATCGATAAATCTTATGGCTTGTTATTGATAGTACACAGTATCGTTAAATCTTGTGTCTTCTTATTGATAGTACACAGTATCGTTAAATCTTATGGCTTGTTATTGATAGTACACAGTATCGTTAAATCTTGTGTCTTCTTATTGACAGTACACAGTATTGTTAAATCTT
>NW_013945786.1:0-224 GCF_000517525.1 Limulus polyphemus
ACAGTACACAGTATCGTTAAATCTTGTGTCTTCTTATTGAGAGTACACATTATTGTTAAATCTTGTGTGTTCTTATGGTACAGTGCACAGTATAGTTAAATCTTGTGTCTTCTTATTGACAGTACACAGTATCGTTAAATCTTCTGTCTTCTTATTGACAGGACACATTATTGTTAAATCTTGTGTTTTCTTACTGACAGTACACATTATCGTCGAATAGTGTC
>NW_013945787.1:0-206 GCF_000517525.1 Limulus polyphemus
TACTCCATGAAAACTTAGGTGTAACTCTAGTTACAGAATTTATAACCAACATACTCATCTTTAGCCTTACTTGGTACAACTACTCCATGAACACGTATGTGGTAACTCTAGTTACATAATTTATAACCACCATATTCATTTTTAGCCTTACTTAGTACAACTACTCCATGAACACTTAGGTGTAACTCTAGTTACAGAATTTATAA
>NW_013945788.1:0-330 GCF_000517525.1 Limulus polyphemus
AGCTGCTGTAATTTCTCTTCTTATTTATTTTCTTTCTCCTCCAACAACTGCTGTAATTTCTCTTCTTGTTTATTTTCTTTCTCCTCCAACAACTGCTGTAATAAAATAAACAAGAAGAGAACTTTCTCCTCCAACAACTGCTGTAATTTCTCTTCTTGTTTATTTTGTTGTTCGAGCTGCCACTGTTGCAGACAGTGGCAAGAAAATCTGTAATCTTTCTTCTTGTTTCTTTTCTTTTTCCTCCAACAACTGCTGTAATTTCTCTTGTTTATTTTGCTGTTCGAGCTGCCATTGTTGCAGATTTTCTTTGCCACTGCTGTAATCTTTCTT
>NW_013945789.1:0-448 GCF_000517525.1 Limulus polyphemus
ATTCACTTAGAAACAAGAAAGCTGTCCAATCCAACATAGGTGACAAAATCCATGTTTATTCACTTAGAAACAAGATAGCTGTCCAATCCAACATAGGTGACAATATCAATGTTTATTCACTTAGAAACAAGATAGCTGTCCAATCCAACATAGGTGACAAAATCAATGTTTATTCACTTAGAAACAAGAAAGCTGTCCAATCCAACATAGGTGACAAAATCAATGTTTATTCACTTAGAAACAAGATAGCTGTCCAATCCAACATAGGTGACAAAATCGATGTTTATTCACTTAGAAACAAGAAAGCTGTCCAATCCAACATAGGTGACAAAATCAATGTTTATTCACTTAGAAACAAGATAGCTGTCCAATCCAACATAGGTGACAAAATCTGTTGGATTGGACAGCTATCTTGTTTCTAAGTGAATAAACATTTAGGTGACAAAAT
>NW_013945790.1:0-399 GCF_000517525.1 Limulus polyphemus
TTGCTTGACACAACTACTCCATAAACACCTAGGTTTAACTCTAGTTACCGAATTTATAATCACCATACTCATCTTTAGCCTTACTTGGTACAAATACTCCATGAACACTTAGGTTTAACTCTGGTTACCGAATTTATAACACCCATACTCATCTTTAGCGTTATTTGGTACAACAACGCCACGAACACCTAGGTGTAACTCTAGTTACACAATTTATAACCACCATACTCATCTTTAGCCTTACTTGGCACAACTACTCCATAAACACCTAGGTGTATCTTTAGTTACCGAATATATAACCACCATACTCTCTTTAGCGTTATTTGGTACAACAACTCCACGAACACCTAGGTGTAACTCTAGTTACCGAATTAGTAACCAAACTACTCATCTTTAGCG
>NW_013945791.1:0-218 GCF_000517525.1 Limulus polyphemus
AACTTTATTGTAGTAATATCGCTTTCATGGTATAAGTAAACACTCGACAGTTAATATTTACTGTAGTGATGTCGCTCTCATGGTATTAGTAAACACTTGGCAGTTAAAATTTATCTTTATTGTAGTAATATCGCTCTCATGGTATTAGTAAACACTTGACAGTTAATATATATCTTTATTTGAGTAATATCGCTCTCATGGTATAAGTAAGTGTTTGA
>NW_013945792.1:0-271 GCF_000517525.1 Limulus polyphemus
GATATATAGTAGTTGTCTATCTCTAATATATAGTAGTTGTCTATCTCTAATATTTAGTTGTTGTCTACCTTTAATATTTAGTAGTTGTCTATCTCTGATATATAGTAGTTGTCTATCTCTAATATATAGTAGTTGTCTATCTTTAATATTTAGTTGTTGTCTATCTCTAATATTTAGTTGTTGTCTATCTCTGATACATTGTAGTTGTCTATCTCTAATATATAGTAGTTGTCTATCTCTAATATTTAGTTGTTGTCTATCTTTAATATTT
>NW_013945793.1:0-361 GCF_000517525.1 Limulus polyphemus
AAAAATGATAATAGAAGGCTAGAATTTTGCATGTAAATACGCAAGTATGCAACGAACGCTCTTGAAAGAATTTCGAGAAGATCCGTCCAAATGGAACGAAGTATTGGTACAAAACGCAAAACGTTCCATAACTCCTTTAAAACAAAGAGTAGGAAGGTAAAATTCTGCATATAACTACGCAACGTTAAAGTGTACCTACATACCAAATTTGGTGAAGAATCATCAATTTGTTTTTCGATTTCTTGTTACCAGAGGGTCCTAAATTGATTAATCAGTAACTTTTCTGAAAGCGTATGTGTACTGAAGGGAAGCTTTTAGCGAATAAAAGAGTAACATAAAACGACCACAAAAGTCGCAAAAA
>NW_013945794.1:0-711 GCF_000517525.1 Limulus polyphemus
ACAGTACACAGTATCGTTAAATCTTATGTCTTCATATTGACAGTACACAGTATCGTTAAATCTTGTGTATTTTTATTGATAGTACACAGTATTGCTAAATCGCTTGTGTCTTCTTATTGACAGAACACAGTATTGTTAAATCGTGTGTCTTCTTATTGACAGTACACAGTTTTTTTAAATCTTGTGTCTTCTTATTGAAAGTACACAGTATCGTTAAATCTTGTGTCTTCTTATTGACAGTACACAGTATCGTTAAATCTTGTGTCTTCTTATTGACAGTACACAGTATCGTTAAATCTTGTGTCTTTTTATTGCTAGTACACAGTATTGCTCTTATTGACAGTACACAGCTTTGTTAAATCTTGTGTCTACTTATTGACAGTACGCGGTATTGGTAAATCTTGTGTCTTCTTATTGATTGTACACAGTATTGTTAAATCTTGTGTCTTTTTCTGTGCTATCAATAAGAAGACACACAATTTAGCAATACTGTGTACTATCAATGTATCGATAAATCAATAAGAAGACACAAGGATTTAAAGATACTGTGTACTTTCAAGAAGAAAACACAAGATTTAACTATACTGTGTACTGTCAATAAGAACACACAAGATTTAACAATAAGAAGACACAAGAGACAGTACACAGTATCGTTAAATCTTGTGTCTTCTTATTGACAGTGCAGAGTATCGTCTTATCTTGTGTCTTCTT
>NW_013945795.1:0-471 GCF_000517525.1 Limulus polyphemus
ATAACCAACATACTCGTCTTTATCCTTACTTGGTACAACTGCTCCATGAACACCTAGGTTTAACTCTAGTTACTGAATTTATAACCAACCTATTCGTCTTTAGCTTACTTGGTACAACTACTCTTTGAACTTATAGGTGTAACTCTAGTTACTGAATGTGTAACCCCACACTCATCGCTAGCGTTATTTGGTACAACAGCTCCACTAACACATAGGCGTAGCTCTAGTTACCGAATTTATAACCACCATACTCATCTTTAGCCTTACTTGGTACAACTACTCCATGAACACCTACGTGTAAATCTAGTTACTGAATTTATAACAACCAAATTCATCTTACCCTTACTTGGTACAACTACTCTATGAACACTTAGGTGTAACTCTAGTTATCGAATTTATAACCACCATATTCATCTTTAGCGTTATTTGGTACAACAACTCCACTAACACATAGGCGTAGCTCTAGTTACC
>NW_013945796.1:0-285 GCF_000517525.1 Limulus polyphemus
ACGTGAAAAGTAAGGAGAAACGGTAAATGTTATCAGAAATAGCACGTGAAGAGCAAGATGAAACTGTAAATTGTATCAGAAATAGCACGTGAAGAGTAAGGAGACTGTAAATGTTATCAGAAATAGCATGTGAAAAGTAAGGAGAAACTGTAAATGTTATCAGAAATAGCACGTGAAGAGTAAGGAGAAACTGTAAATGTTATCAGAAATAGCATGTAAAGAGCAAGGTGATACTGTAAATGCTATCAGAAATAGCATGTGAAGAGCAAGGTGAAACTGTAAATG
>NW_013945797.1:0-206 GCF_000517525.1 Limulus polyphemus
CATACTTGCCTATTTAGATGCAAAATTCTAGCCTTCTATTTTCATTTTTGCAACTTTTGTGGTCGTTTTATGTTATTCTTTTATTAGCTTTTCTGAAAGCACATGTGTACTGCAGGGAAGCTTTTTGTTACTGATTCTTTTTCAATTTCTTGTTACCAGAGGGTTCCTAAATTGATGATTCTTCACCAAATTAGGTATGTAGGTAC
>NW_013945798.1:0-823 GCF_000517525.1 Limulus polyphemus
TATAACAAGTGAATTCACGGAGTCTTTATGACCTTACAATGAATTGAAGTTTCGCATGCTGTTGTAATTATAACAGTATTTTATATAACAAGTGAATTCACGGCGAAACTTCAATTCATTGTAAGGTCATAAAAACTCATGCTGTTGTAATTATAACACTATTTTATATAACAAGTGAATACACGCGGTCTTTATGACATTATGATGTGTTGAAGTTTGGCATGCTGTTGTAATTATAACTGTATTTTATATAACAAGTGAATGCACGGTGTCTTTATGACCTTATGATGTATTGTACAATGACATGCTTTTGTAATTATAACTGCATTTTATATAACAAGTGAATACACGGGGTCTTTATGACCTTATGATGTATTGTACCAGGACATGCTGTTGAAATTATAATAGTATTTTATATAACAAGTGAATACACGGGGTTTTTATAACCTTATGATGTATTGTACAATGACATGCTTTTGTAATTATAACTGTATTTTATATAACAAGTGAATACACGGGGTCTTTATACGGGGTTTTTATAACCTTATGATGTATTGTACAATGACATGTATTATAATTTTAACAGCCTTGTTATATAAAATACATAAAATACAGTTATAATTACTACAGCATATCATTGTACAATACATCATAAGGTTATAAAAACCCCGTGTATTCAATAACAAGTGAATACACGGGGAAATAAAGAAAAAACCCCGAGTTTCACTTGTTATATAAAATACAGTTATAATTACTACAGCATGTCATTTTACAATACATCATAAGGATGACCTTATGATGTATTATACAATGACATGCTGTT
>NW_013945799.1:0-294 GCF_000517525.1 Limulus polyphemus
TACAAAATTGATAGGGCTCTGATCAAAAATATATTTTTAGCAAATGAAGATTGAGATAGGTTTGTGTGATGAAGGTAAGTACCAACTGGAAATATACTGTCAGTGTAAAAAAAAATGTTAACTTCAACCATTTCTTTGACTCTCTCACTATGAGTAGGTCAAAGTATTTTTCACAGCTCTTTAGATAGTTACATTCAAAACTTGGTATGAAAACATAATTAACGAATCAAATTAAAGTATTATGTAACTTCTAAGTTAACTTGATCAGTAAATACTAAAAAAATCCTCAACATT
>NW_013945800.1:0-390 GCF_000517525.1 Limulus polyphemus
TGTTCGTTCCACAGTATCATGCCAAGTTTCACCTTCTTACTATTCGTTTTAAGGGAGTTAAGGAACGCTTTGCGTTTTGTAGCAGTACTTCGTCTAGTTTAGACGAATCTTCTTAATTTTTGTTACGGAAGGTTCGTGGGAACTTTGCACATTTACTTACAAAAATTCTAACTTTCTAGTATTAGTTTTAAGATTTTTTTGGTAATTTTTTATTACTTTTTTAATGGTTTCCCTGAAAGTGTATGTGTACTGCAGTGAAATTTTTGGTTACTGATTGTTTCTCGATTTCTTGTTGGCAGAGTGTCTTGAATTGATTGTTCTTTACCAAATTTGGTATGTAGGTATACATTATCATTACACAGTTATATGCAGAGTTTAAACCTCCTACTG
>NW_013945801.1:0-227 GCF_000517525.1 Limulus polyphemus
CATCTTCTATTAACTATAAAATGTATGTTGTTGTATTTGGTTTGAAAGATACTACACATCTTCTATTGACTATAAAATGTATATTGTTGTATTTGGTTTGAAAGATACTACACATCATCTATTGACTATAAAATGTATGTTGTTGTATTTGGTTTGAAATGTACTACACAACTTCTATTAACTATAAAATGTATGTTGTTGTATTTGGTTTGAAAGATACTACACAT
>NW_013945802.1:0-374 GCF_000517525.1 Limulus polyphemus
ACACAGTATTGTTAAATATTGTGTCTTATAATTTAAAGTACACAGTATCATTAAATATTGTTTCTTCTTATTGACAGTACACAGTATTGTTAAATCGTGTGTCTTCTTATTGAAAGTACACATTATCGTTAAATCTTGTGTCTTCTTATTGAGTACACAGTATCGTTAAATCTTGTGTCTTCTTACTGACAGTACACAGTATCGTAAAATCTTGTGTCTTGTTATTGACAGTACACAGTATCGTTAAATCTTGTGTCTTCTTTTTGACAGTACACAGTTTTGTTAAATCTTGTGTCTTCTTATTGACAGTACACAGTATCGTTAAATCTTGTGTCTTCTTTTTGTACAGTACACAGTATTGTTAAATCTTGTGT
>NW_013945803.1:0-242 GCF_000517525.1 Limulus polyphemus
GTCCTAAATTGATGATTCTTCACCAAATTTGGTATGTAGGTACACTTTAACGTTGCGTAGTAATATGCAGAGTTTTACCTTCCTACTGTTTGTTTTAAAGGAGTTATGGAACGTTTTGTTCATACAAAATTTGGAGATGATCCGTTCCAAATGGAACGACGTACTGGTACAAAACGATTTGGACGGATCATCTCCAAATTTTGTATGAACGTTCGTTGCATACTTGCGTATTTACATGCAAA
>NW_013945804.1:0-366 GCF_000517525.1 Limulus polyphemus
GTTGTACCAAGTAAGGCTAAAGATAAATATGCTGGTTAGAAACTCGTTAACTCGAGTTAAACCTAAGTGTTAATGGAGTAGTTGTACCAAGTAAGGCTAAATAATCACCTAGATGTAACTCTAGTTATCGTATTTGTAACAACCATACTCATCTGTAGCGTTATTTGGTACAACAACTCCATGAACATTTAGGTGTAACTCTAGTTACAGAATTTATAACCACCATATTCATTGTTTGGTACAACAACTTCATGAACACCTAGGTTTAACTCTAGTTACCGAATTTTTAACCCCATACTTATATTTAGCGTTATTTGTTACAACAACTCTACGCGCTAAAGATGAGTATGGAGGTTATAAATTCGG
>NW_013945805.1:0-220 GCF_000517525.1 Limulus polyphemus
CTTCTTCTTGACAGTACACAGTATTGATAAATCCTGTATCTTCTTATTGACAGGACTCAGTATTGTTAAATCTTGTGTCTTTTTACTGACAGTACACAGTATCGCTTTATCTTCTTATTGACAGGATACAATATTGTTAAATTTTGTGTCTTCTTATTGACAGGACACAGTATTGATAAATCCTGTATCTTCTTATTGATAGGACACAGTATTGTTAAAT
>NW_013945806.1:0-407 GCF_000517525.1 Limulus polyphemus
AATACTGTGTACTGTCAATAAGAAGACACAATATTCAACGAAAATGTGTACTGTCAGTAAGAAAACACAAGATTTAACAATAATGTGTCCTGTCATTAATAAGAAAATCTTGTGTGTCAATAAAAAGACACAAGATTTAACGATACTGTGTACTCTCAATAAGAAGACACAAGATTTAACAATACTGTGTACTGTCAATAAGAAGACACAAGATTTAACAATACTGTGTACTTTCAATAAGAAGACACAAGATTTAACGATACTGTGTACTGTCAATAAGAAGACACAAGATTTAACAATACTGTGTACTTTCAATAAGAATACACAAGATTTAACGGTACTGTGTACTGTCAATAAGAAGACACAAGATTTTTTCAATACTGTGTACTCTCAATAAGAAGACACAA
>NW_013945807.1:0-337 GCF_000517525.1 Limulus polyphemus
AAATTCTATAACTAAAGTTACACCTAGGTGTTTATGGAGTAGTTGTACCAAGTAAGGCTAAAGATGAATATGGTGGTTATAAATTCGGTAACTAGAGTTACACATAAGTGTTCGTGGAGTTGTTGTACCAAATAACGCTAAATATGAGTATGAGGGTTATAAATTCGGTAACCAGAGTAAAACCTAAGTGTTCATGGAGTAATTGTTCCAACTAAGGCTAAATATGAGTATGATGGTTATAAATTCTGTAACTAGAGTTACACCTATGTGTTCATAGAGTAGTTGTACCAAGTAAGGCTCAAGATGAATATTGTGGTTATAAATTCGGTAGCTAGAG
>NW_013945808.1:0-302 GCF_000517525.1 Limulus polyphemus
AAACGCCTTTCACTCGTCAGTCGAAAGGTGTTCTTCTTCTCCTCGACAATGCATGTCCACATGTGGCACGTTTGGAAAGGGTTAAAAGGGGACATCGACACGTTTTTTTTTTTTTGTTTTGCTTCAAAGCCAGTGATTTCTTTAATCTGGGCATTAACAACCTTATCGTAAGATATAAAAGCATCATAGTTAAGGATGGAAACTATTTCATTTAATAATTGTTTTGTTTTGATATATAAGCCTAACAATTAAATGAAAAAAATAAGAAGCGACAATAATTTCTTGGGTGATCATATATTTTC
>NW_013945809.1:0-336 GCF_000517525.1 Limulus polyphemus
AACATATATATCTACTTTGTCCAGGTGTGTGTTAAGAGGTAATGTATACGATGTAGAGATTGTGGTTTATTTAACATATATATCTACTTTGTCCAGATGTATGTTAAGAGGTAATGTATACCATGTGGAGATTGTGGTTTATTTAACATATATATCTACTTTGTCCAGATGTATGTTAAGAGGTAATGTATACCATGTGGAGATTGTGGTTTATTTAACATATATATCTACTTTGTCCAGGTATATGTTAAGAGGTAATGTATACCATGTAGAGATTGTGGTTTATTTAACATATATATCTACTTTGTCCAGGTGTGTGTTAAGAGGTAATGTATA
>NW_013945810.1:0-353 GCF_000517525.1 Limulus polyphemus
TGTCCTGTCAATAAGAAGATACAGGATTCATCAATACTGTGTACTGTCAATAAGAAAACACAAAATTTAATAATATTGTATCCTGTCAATAAGAAGATAAAAGATTAACGTTACTGTGTATTGTCAATAAAAAGACACAAGATTTAACAAAACTGTGTCCTGTCAATAAGAAGATACAGGATTCATCAATACTGTGTACTGTCAATAAGAAGACACAAAATTTAACAATATTGTATCCTGTCAATAAGAAGATAAAGGATTTATCAATACTGTGTACTGTCAATAAGAAGACACAAGATTTAACGAGACTGTGTACTATCAATAACAAGCCACAAGATTTAACAATACTGTGT
>NW_013945811.1:0-227 GCF_000517525.1 Limulus polyphemus
GTGTCTTCTTAATGACAGTACAAAATATCGTTAAATCTTGTGTCTTCTTATTGACAGTACACAGTATCGTTAAATCTTGTGTCTTCTTATTGACAGTACACAGTACTGTCAATAAAAAGACACAAGATTTAACGATACTGTGTTCTGTCAATATGAAGACACACGATTTAGCAATAGAAGACACAAGATTTAACGATACTGTGTTCTGTCAATAACACAGTATCGTT
>NW_013945812.1:0-432 GCF_000517525.1 Limulus polyphemus
GTCTTCTTATTTACAGTACACAGTTTCGTTAAATCTTGTGGCTTGTTAGTGATAGTACACAGTATTGTTAAATCTTGTCTTCTTTTTAATAGTACATAGTATTGTTAAATCTTGTGTCTTCTTATTGACAGTACACAGTATTGTTAAATCTTGTGTCTTCTTATTGACAGTACAGTATGTTAAATCTTGTCTTCTTTTTGATAGTACATAGTATTGTTAAATCTTGTGTCTTCTTATTGACAGTACACAGTATCAAGATTTAACATGTCTTCTTATTGACAGTACACGTATTGTTAAATCTTGTGCTTCTTATTGACAGTACACAGTATCGTTAAATCTTATGGCTTGTTATTGATAGTACACAGTATCGTTAAATCTTGTGTCTTCTTGGTTAAATCTTAAGGCTTGTAATTGATAGTACACAGTATCGTT
>NW_013945813.1:0-765 GCF_000517525.1 Limulus polyphemus
TTGATAAATCCTGTATCTTCTTATTGACAGGACACGGTATTTTTAAATTTTTTGTCTTCTTATTGACAGTACACAGTATCGTTAAATCTTGTGTATTCTTATTGTTAGAAGACAAAAGATTTAACAATACTGTGTCCTGTTTGACAGTACACAGTATTGATAAATCCACACAGTATTGATAAATCCTGTATCTTCTTATTGACAGGACACAGTATTGATAAATCCTGTATCTTCTTAATGACAGGACACAGTATTTATAAATCTTGTGTCTTCTTATTGACAGTACACATTTGAGATAAATCCTGTAAATTCTTATTGACAGGACACATTATTGTTAAATCTTGTGTATTCTTATTGACAGTACACATTATTGATAAATCCTTTTTCTTCTTATTGACAGGACACAGTATTGTTAAATTATGTTTCTTCTTATTGACAGTACACAGTATTGATAAATCCTGTATCTTCTAATTGACAGGACACAGTATTGATAAATCCTGTGTCTTCTTATTGACAGGACACAGTATTGTTAAATCTTGTGTCTTCTTATTGACAGTACACATTATTGATAAATCCTGTATCTTCTTAGTTAACAATACTGTGACCTGTCAAGACAGGACACAGTATTGTTAACTCTTGTGGCTTGTTATTGATAGTACACAGAATCGTTAAATCTTGTGTCTTCTTATTGACAGTACACAGTATTGATAAATCCTTTATCTTCTTATTGACAGGACACAGTATTTTTAAATCTTGTTTCTTTTT
>NW_013945814.1:0-402 GCF_000517525.1 Limulus polyphemus
AAGGCTAAAGATGAATATGGTGGTTATAAATTCGGTAACTAGAGTTACTACCTAGATGTTTATGGAGAAGTTGTACCAAGTAAGGCTAAAAATGAGTATAGTGTTATATATTCGGTGACTATAGTTACACCTAGGTTTTTATGGAGTATTTGTACCAAGTAAGGCTGAAGATGAGTATGGTGGTTATAAATGTGGTAACTATAGTTACACCTATGTGTTCATGGAGTAGTTGTACCAAGTAAGGCTACAGATGAATCTGGTGGTTATTAATTCGGTAACTAGAGTTACACCTAGGTGTTCATGGAGTAGTGGTACCAAGTAAGGCTAAAGATGAGTATGGTGATTATAAATTTGGTAACTATAGTTACACCTAGGTGTTCATGTAGTAGTTGTACCAAGTAA
>NW_013945815.1:0-249 GCF_000517525.1 Limulus polyphemus
AACAATGCTGTGTACTCTCAGTAAGAAGACACAAGATTTAACAATACTGTATACTGTCAATAAGAAGACACAAGATTTAACGATACTGTGTACTGTCAATAAGAGACCAAGATTTAACTATACTGTGTACTGTCTTCTTATTCTTGTGTCACACAGTATTGTTAAATACTTTCAATAAGAAATCTTGTGTCTTAATAAATACTGGGTACTATCAATAAGAACACACAAGATTTAACAATACTGTGTACT
>NW_013945816.1:0-404 GCF_000517525.1 Limulus polyphemus
CAGAATAGATAAATTAATTAATTCATTGCGTATTTGTCGATTAATTTACTCCAAACATATATATATTTAGATGGTGTATCCAGCAGTTGTATAAAATAATAATATTTGAATATATCTTTAATGGTTCTTGGAATTAGTAAGAATGTGATAAGCTAAACAGTGGGCTATCTGTGCTGTTTTCACTGCGGGAATCGAAACTTGATTTTTAGAAATATGAGCCCCCAAACTCGGGAGGCTCCTCTCTAAACAGGTTGATGGAAAGATCAATCTATAAATTGTTAAAATTAATGTACAATCATTAAAAATTTCTCGCACTTAAAAACTGGTAGTAGAGCTAGATAAGTTTTCCTAATTTTGTGTATGTTGTTGTATTGATCAGTAATTTTAGCAATGGTGGTTGTTAT
>NW_013945817.1:0-451 GCF_000517525.1 Limulus polyphemus
TTTGAAAACGTGTTTTTAGTTTTCTTCCACTCGATTTGGTCGACTTTCATAACTGACTTTTTAGGTCTTCTTAGACTAGATATTTTTGACTTTGATAGCGGTATTTTTTGTCTTTCTTACACTATATTTTAATGACTTTCATAATTGTATTTTTAATCCTTCTTAAACTATATTTTGTCGACTGTTATAAAGGTCTTTTAGTCTTCATTCCTCCATATTTTGTTGACATTGATAAGGGTCCTTTTAGTCCGTTTTCCACTGGATTTTCTTGACTTTGAAAACGTGTTATTAGTTTTCTTCCACTCTAATTTTGTCGACTTTCATAACTGTCTTTTTAGGCCTTTTTAGACTAGATATTTTTGACTTTGATAGCGGTATTTTTAGTCTTTCTTAACTATATATTAATGACTTTCATAATTGTATTTTAATCCTTCTTAAACTTTATTTTGTC
>NW_013945818.1:0-448 GCF_000517525.1 Limulus polyphemus
TATTGAAAGTACACAGTATCGTTAAATCTTGTGTCTTCTTATTGACAGTACACAGTATCGTTAAATCTTGTGTCTTCTTATTGACAGTACACAGTATCGTTAAATCTTGTGTCTTCTTATTGACAGTACACAGTATCGTTAAATCTTGTGTCTTCTTATTGACAGTACACAGTATCGTTAAATCTTTTGTCTTCTTATCGACAGTACACAGTATTGTTAAATCTAGTGTCTTCTTATTGACAGTACACACTATCGTTAAATCTTGTGTCTTCTTATTGACAGTACACAGTATCTTAAAATCTTTTGGCTTGTTAGTGATAGTACACGGTATTGTTAATTCTTGTGGCTTGTTAGTGATAGTACACAGTATCGTAAATCTTGTGTCTTCTTATTGACAGTACACAGTATCGTTAAATCTTGTGTCTTCTTATTGACAGTACACAGTTAT
>NW_013945819.1:0-251 GCF_000517525.1 Limulus polyphemus
GGTGTAACTGTCAAGATCCTCTTTTTATCTCAATTTCTTCCCAGGTTTGACCGTTTTTGAAAATTTCAAATTTCTAATATTATATAATTGGTAATTGTTTCCATTAGTACAAAAGGGGGGGTACTTATAATAACTTGTAATCATCAGTTCAAATCTTCAATTGGTTTAAATGATAAATTTCAATTAAAGAGAAATATTAAATTTGGTTTTAAAAGACTAGTTATTAATAATATTAAAATATCTTATATTAC
>NW_013945820.1:0-204 GCF_000517525.1 Limulus polyphemus
GCTGCTTAACACGCTTTGAAGGACTTCACGTTGAGCTGCTTAACACGCTTTGAAGGACTTCACGTTGAGCTGCTTAATAAGCTTTGAAGGACTTCACGTTGAGCTGCTTAACACGCTTTGAAGGACTTCACGTTGAGCTGCTTAACACGCTTTGAAAGGCTTCACGTTGAGCTGCTTAATAAGCTTTGAAGGACTTCACGTTGA
>NW_013945821.1:0-204 GCF_000517525.1 Limulus polyphemus
GATTTCATTCTTACAATCAAGGTTTCAACCGGTGTCTTGATAAATTAAGGCCAGATTTCATTCTTACAATCAAGGTTTCAACCGGTGTCTTAATAAATTATGGCCAGATTTCAGTCTTACAATCAAGGTTTCAACCGGTGTCTTAATAAATTAAGGCCAGATTTCATTCTTACAATCAAGGTTTCAACCGGTGTCTTAATAAAT
>NW_013945822.1:0-236 GCF_000517525.1 Limulus polyphemus
AATCTTGTGTCTTCTTATTGAGAGTACACAGTATTGTTAAATCTAGTGTCTTCTTATTGACAGTACACACTATCGTTAAATCTTGTGTCTTCTTATTGACAGTACACAGTATTTTTTATCTTGTGTCTTCTTATTGACAGCTTACACAGTATCGTAAATCTTGTGTCTTCTTATTGACAGTACACAGTATCGTAAATCTTGTGTCTTCTTATTGACAGTACACAGTATCGTTAAAT
>NW_013945823.1:0-386 GCF_000517525.1 Limulus polyphemus
ACAAAGTATTGTTAAATCTTGTGTCTTCTTATTGACAGGACATATTATTGTTAAATCTTGTGTTTTCTTACTGACAGTACATATTATCGTTGAAAAATGTGACTTCTTATTGACAGTACACAGTATTGTTAAATCTTGTGTCAATAAGAAGACACAAGATTTACCAATACTGTGTACTGTCAATAAGAAGACAGTACACAGTATCGTTAAATCTTGTGTCTTCTTATTGAGAGTACACAGTATTGTTAAATCTTGTGTCTTCTTATGGACAGTACACAGTATAGTTAAATCTTGTGTTTTATTATTGACAGTACACAGTATCGTTAAATCTTGTGTCTTCTTATTGACAGTACACAGTATCGTTAAATCTAGTGTCTTCTTATTGA
>NW_013945824.1:0-457 GCF_000517525.1 Limulus polyphemus
CACAGTATCGTAAATCTTGTGTCTTCTTATTGACAGTACACAGTATCGTTAAATCTTGTGTCTTCTTATTGACAGTACACAGTATCGTTAAATCTTGTGTCGGAATAATGTGTCCTGTCAATAAGAAGACACAAGATTTTACGATACTGTGTACTGTCAATAAGAAGACACAAGACACAAGTATTAACGATACTGTGTACTGTCAATAAGAAGACACAAGATTTAATGATACTATGTACTGTCAATAAGAAGACACAAGATTTAACGATACTGTGTACTGTCAATAAGAAGACACAAGATTTAACGATCTGTGTACTGTCAATAAGAAGTCTTCTTATTGACAGTACACAGTATCGTTAAATCTTGTGTCTTCATATTGACAGTACACAGTATTGTTATATCTTGTGTCTTCTTATTGAAAGTACACAATATCGTTAAATCTTGTGTCTTCTTATTG
>NW_013945825.1:0-246 GCF_000517525.1 Limulus polyphemus
GAAAGTACACAGTATCTTTAAATCTTTTGTCTTCTTATTGACAGTACATAGTTTTGTTAAATGTTGTATCTTCTTATTGAAAGTACACAGTATCGTCAAAAATTGTGTCTTCTTATTGACAGTACACAGTATCGTTAAATCTTGTGTCTTCTTATTGACAGTACACAGTATCGTTAAATCTTGTGTAAGAAGCTACAATATTTAACGATACTGTGTACTGTCAATAAGAAGATTGACAGTACACAA
>NW_013945826.1:0-266 GCF_000517525.1 Limulus polyphemus
TACAGTTTGATGACTACCAAAACTCAAACAAAGCTACAGGTTGATGACTACCATAACTCAAACAAAGCTACAGGTGATATTACCCTAACTCAAACAAAGCTACAGGTGATGACTACCATAACTCAAACAAAGCTAGTCATCACCTGTACCATAACTCAAACAAAGCTACAGGTTGAGGACTACCATAACTCAAACAAAGCTACAGGTTGATGACTACCATAACTCAAACAAAGCTATAAGTCAAGACTACCATAACTCAATCAATA
>NW_013945827.1:0-907 GCF_000517525.1 Limulus polyphemus
AATACCGTGTCCTGTCAAAAAGAAGATACAGGATTTATCAACACTGTGTACAGTCAATAAGAAGACACAAGATTTAACAATACTGTGTCCTGTCAATAAGAATATACAGGGTTTATCAATACTGTGTACTGTCATAAAGAAGACATAAGATTTAACGATACTGTGTACTATCATAACAAGTCATAAGATTTAATGATACTGTGTACTATCAATAACAAGCCAAAAGATTTAACAATACTGAGTACTGTCATTAAAAAGACACAAGATTTAAATTGCTTATTGACAGGACACAGTGTTATTGACAGGACACAGTATTGTTAAATCTTGTGTCTTCTTATTGACAGTACACAGTGTTGATAAATCCTTTATCTTCTTATTGACAGGACACAGTATTGTTAAATTTTGTGTCTTCTTATTGACAGTACACAGTATCGTTAAATCTTGTGTCTTCTTATTGACTACACAGTATTGTTAAATCTTTTGTCTTCTAATTGACAGTACACAGTGTTGATAAATCCTGTATCTTCTTATTGACAGGACACAGTATTGTTAAATCTTGTGTCTTCTAATAGACAGTACACAGTGTTGATAAATCCTGTATCTTCTAATTGACAGGACTCAGTATTTTTAAATTTTGTGTCTTCTTTTTGACAGTACACAGTATCGTTAAATCTTGTGTCTTCTTATTGACAGTACACAGTATTGATAAATCCTTTATCTTCTTATTGACAGGACACAGTATTGTTAAATCTTGTGTCTTCTTATTGACAGTACACAGTATTGATAATTCCTGTATTTTTCTTCTTATTGACAGGTACAGGATATATCAATACTGTGTACTGTTAATAAGAAGACACAAAATTTAACAAAATTGTATTCCTGTCAATAAGAAGATAAAGGATTTATC
>NW_013945828.1:0-302 GCF_000517525.1 Limulus polyphemus
GACATGACGAGCATTCTAGAAGATTCACTAGTATGTTACGACAGCGGGGGTCACATGACAAGTATTCTAGAAGATTTGCTAGTGTGTTACGACAGCGGAAGTCAAGTGACGCTGGTAGCACGTGTTGAGAGTCTTAGAAGTTTCTAAAACAGGCAGTATTATCGTATATACGTGCGCTAGACAGTGAGAGAGAGAGATGGAGGGGAGACGAAGCAGAGTAGGCAACCAAGGACAGCGATTACGGTCGGCGGGAACCGAGGATAGCAGATACAGAGATCGGAACTATAGTTAGCGGGGATGAA
>NW_013945829.1:0-206 GCF_000517525.1 Limulus polyphemus
AATTATCTAGCTGGATAACCTACTTACATAAACGAACTATCTAGCTGGATAACCTACTTACATAAACGAACTATCTAGTTGGATAACCTACTTACATAAACGAATTATCTAGTTGGATAACCTACTTACATAAACGAACTATCTAGCTGGATAACCTACTTACATAAACGAACTATCTAGTTAGGATAACCTACTTACGATAAACG
>NW_013945830.1:0-331 GCF_000517525.1 Limulus polyphemus
TATACCCGTGATGGACACAGCACATATAGCCCATTACATAGCTTTGTACTTACTTACAAACAATGAAATAAACAAAAAAATAATAACAGTTATGTGTAAATGACAGCTTCAATTCCCGATGTGATATAATATTTGTTTCTTTAAAATACCTTACTCCAGTTTATTAGCTAACATATCATTTAGCCAATTTCAACAGCTAACATTTAACATTTCCAAATATCATAAATTTAATAAAGGAACAATGTATGACATATAACTTTATAAAGCTACTGTACAGACTTCAAAACGTTTTGTTCTGTTAGGAAATACCATAAAAAACACTAAAACCTAC
>NW_013945831.1:0-551 GCF_000517525.1 Limulus polyphemus
GTATTGTATCTAGAACGACTGTAAACATAGTTTATCTTGAAAACGTGGTTTGTATTGTATCTAGAACGACTGTAAACATAGTTTATCTTGAAAACGTGGTTTGATAAACTATGTTTACAGTCTTTCTAGATACAATACAAACCACGTTTACGAGATAAACTATGTTTACAGTCGTTCTATATACAATACAAACCACGTTTTCAACGTTTTCCAGATAAACTATGTTTACAGTCGTTCTAGATACAATACAAACCACGTTTTTAAGATAAACTATGTTTACAGTCGTTCTAGATACAATACAAACCTGGTTTGTATTGTATCTAGAACGACTGTAAACATAGTTTATCTTGAAAACGTAGTTTGTATTGTATCTAGAACGACTGTAAACATAGTTTATCTTGAAAACGTGGTTTGTATTGTATCTAGAACGACTGTAAACATAGTTTATCTTAAAAACGTGGTTTGTACTGTATCTAGAAAGACTGTAAACATAGTTTATCTTGAAAACGTGGTTTGTATTGTATCTAGAACGACAGTAAACATAGTTTATC
>NW_013945832.1:0-204 GCF_000517525.1 Limulus polyphemus
ACACGTTTAGAGGATGAGTATTGTGGTGATTTAGACACTTTTAGTGGATGAGTATTGTGGTGTGTTAGACACGTTTAGAGGATGAGTATTGTGGTGTGTTAGACACGTTTAGAGGATGAGTATTGTGGTGTGTTTTATATTCTAAATGTGTCTTGGCTAACACCACAATACTTAACCAACCACAATGTCCATCCTCTAAATGAT
>NW_013945833.1:0-264 GCF_000517525.1 Limulus polyphemus
ATCATTACCCTATTATATAACCATTACAAACGTCTATAGGTTGGTGTATGACTTAGTTACATATCCTTACCCTATTATAAAACCATTACAAACGGCTATAGGTTGGTGTATGACTTATATACATATCATTACCCTATTATAAAACCATTACAGTTGGCTCTAGGTTGGTGTATGACTTAGTAACACATCATTACCCTATTATAAAACCATTACAGTTGCCTCTAGGTTGGTGTATGACTTAGTTACATATCACTACCCATTTAT
>NW_013945834.1:0-270 GCF_000517525.1 Limulus polyphemus
ATGATGTGATGTCTCTTACACAGCTGGTGTAGTCTTGTTATTATAGTGTCTTATAACTATAGCTCTGTTACTATCAGATATTTGATATATTCTTGATGTGACGTGTCTTACACTGCTGGTGTCGTCTTGTTATTATAGTGTCAAATAGCTTTATAGCTCTATTACTATCAGATATTTGATATATTCTTGATGTGACATCTGTTACACAGCTGGTGTAGTGTTGTTATTATAGTGTCTAATAACTATAGCTCTAGTACTGTCAGATCTTTG
>NW_013945835.1:0-401 GCF_000517525.1 Limulus polyphemus
ACTCGTTTGTGCTGGATAAATTTTCATTCAAAATCTCCATTAGATGCTTCTTTGTACTGGATAAATTTTCATTCAAAATCTCCATTATATGCTTCTTATTACTGGATAAATTTTCATTCAAAGTCTCCATTAGATGCTTCTTTGTACTGGATAAATTTTCATTGAAAATCTCCATTAGATGCTTCGTTGTACTGGATAAATTTTCATTCAAAATCTCCATTAGATGTTTCTTAGTACTGGATAAATATTCATTCAAAATCTCCATTAGATGCTTCTTTGTACTGGATAAATTTTCATTCAAAATCTCCATTATATGCTTTTTATTACTGGAAAAATTTTCATTTAAAACTACCATTACATGCTCGTTTGTACTGGATAAATTTTCATTCAAAATCTCCATT
>NW_013945836.1:0-224 GCF_000517525.1 Limulus polyphemus
TAAATTGTGTAACTAGAGTTACACCTATGTGTTCATGGAGTAGTTGTACCAAATAACGCTAAAGATGAGTTTGGGGGTTATAAATTCGGTAACCAGAGTTAAACCTAGGTATTCGTGGAGTTGTTGTACCAAATAACGCTACAAACGAGTATGGGGGTTATTAATTGTGTAACTAGAGTTACACCTATGCGTTCATGGAGTAGTTGTACCAAATAACGCTAAAG
>NW_013945837.1:0-342 GCF_000517525.1 Limulus polyphemus
ACCAGCCACTATCCATCTGTATTAAAAGACCTACCAGTCACTATCCATCTGTATAAAAAAGATCTACCAGCCACTATCCATCTGTATTAAAGACCTACCAGCCACTATCCATCTGTATTAAAAGACCTACCAGTCACTCTCCATCTATAATAAAAGACCTACCAGTTACCATCTATCTATATTAAATGACCTACCAGCCACTATCCATCTGTATTAAAAGACATACCAGCCACTATCCATCTGTATTAAAAGACCTACCAGCCACTATCCATCTGTATTAAAAGACCTACCAGACACTATCCATCTGTATTAAAGACCTACCAGTCACTATCCATATATAAT
>NW_013945838.1:0-224 GCF_000517525.1 Limulus polyphemus
ATAACTACTAGTTGTTACTAAACAATGTCTTTATAACTACTAGTTGTTACTAAACAAGGTTATTATAACTACTAGTTGTTACTAAACAAGGTTATTATAACTACTAACTGTTACTAAACAAAGTTATTATAACTACTAGTCGTCACTAAACAAGGTTATTATATCTACTAGTTGTTACTAAACAAGGTTATTATAACTACTAGTTGTTACTAAACAAAGTTTTT
>NW_013945839.1:0-238 GCF_000517525.1 Limulus polyphemus
TAAGAAGACACAAGATTTAACGATACTGTGTACTGTCAATAAGAAGACACAAGATTTAACGATACTGTGTACTTTCAATAAGAAGACACAAGATTTGACGATAGTATTGTTAAATCTATTGTCTTCTTATTGACAGTAGACAGTGTGTACTATCAATAAGAAGACACACGATTTAGCAATACTGTGTACTATCAATAAAAAGACACAATATTTAACGATACTGTGTACTGTCAGTAAG
>NW_013945840.1:0-401 GCF_000517525.1 Limulus polyphemus
GACAGTACACAGTATCGTTAAATCTTTTGTCTTCTTATTGACAGGACACATTATTGTTAAATCTTGTGTTTACTTACTGACAGTACACACTATCGTTGAATAAAGACACAAGATTTAACGATACTTTGTACTGTCAATAAGAAGACACAAGATTTAACTAGTACTGTCAATAAGACAGTATCGTTAAATCTTCTGTCTTCTTATTGACAGGACACATTATTGTTAAATCTTGTGTTTTCTTACTTACAGTACACATTATCGTTGAATATTGTGTCTTATTATTGACAGTACACAGAATCGTTAAAATCTTGTGTCTTCTTATTGACAGTACACAGTATCGTTTAAATCTTGTGTCTTCTGATTGACAGTACACAGTATCGTTAAATCTTTTGTGTTCGTAT
>NW_013945841.1:0-267 GCF_000517525.1 Limulus polyphemus
TTAGGTGTAACTCCAGTTACCGAATTTATATCAACCATCTTCATCTTTAGCCTTACTTGGTACAACTACTCCATGAACACTTAGGTTTTACTCTGGTTACCGAATTTATAACCCCCATAGTCATCTTTAGCGTTATTTGGTATAACAACTCCACGAACACCTAGGTATAACTCTAGTTACCGAATTTATAACCACCATATTCATCTTTAGCCTTACTTGGTACAACTACTCCATGAACACCTAGGTGTAACTGTAGTTTCCGATTTT
>NW_013945842.1:0-234 GCF_000517525.1 Limulus polyphemus
AAAAGACCTACCAGCCACTATCCATCTGTATTAAAAGACCTACCAGCCACTATCCATCTGTATTAAAAGACCTACCAGCCACTATCCATCTGTATTAAAAGACTTACCAGCAACTATCCATCTGTATTAAAACACCTACCAGCCACTATCATCTGTATTAAAAGACTTACCAGCCACTATCCATCTTTATTAAAAGACTTACCAACCACTATCCATCTGTATTAAAAGACCGAC
>NW_013945843.1:0-320 GCF_000517525.1 Limulus polyphemus
TAAGAGTTTAGGTTAGATTACCTTCTCATATATAAGAATTTAGGCTAGATTACCTTATCTTACGTAAGAGTTTAGGTTAGATTACCTTCTCATATATAAGAATTTAGGCTAGATTACCTTATCTTACGTAAGAGTTTAGGCTAGATTACCTTCTCATACGTAAGAGTTTAGGCTAGATTACCTTCTCATATATAAGAGTTTAGGCTAGATTACCTTATCTTACGTAAGAGTTTAGGCTAGATTACCTTCTCATATATAAGAATTTAGGCTAGACTACCTTATCTTACGTAAGAGTTTAGGCTAGATTACCTTCTCTTACG
>NW_013945844.1:0-969 GCF_000517525.1 Limulus polyphemus
CCTTACAATTCATTTAGCTTGGATAGTAGCTTGTGGTACTTTACAATTCATTCAGCTTGGATAGTAGCTAGTGTTAACTTACAATTCATTCAGCTTGGATAGTAGTGTTACTTTACAATTCATTCAGCTTGGATAATAGCTAGTATTACCTTACAATTCATCCAGATTGGATAGTTGCTTGTATTACCTTACAATTCATCCAGGTGGGATAGTATCTATTGTTACCTTACAATTCATTCAGCTTGGATAGTAGCTAGTGTTACCTTACAATTCATTCAGCTTGGATAGTAGCTAGTGTTACCTTACAATTCATTCAGCTTGGGTAATAGCTAGTGTTACATTACAATTCATTCAGGTTAGGGAGTAACTAGTATTACCTTACAATTCATTCAGCATGGATAATAGCTAGTGTTACATTACAATTCATTCAGGTTAGGGAGTAACTAGTATTACTTTACAATTCATTCATCTTGGATAGTAGCTAGTGTGACTTTACAATTCATTCAGCTTGGATAATAGCTTGTATTACCTTACAAATCATCCAGATGGGATAGTTGCTTGTATTACCTAACAATTCATCCAGATGGGATAGTAGCTAGTGTTAACTTACAATTCATTCAGCTTGGATAGTAGCTAGTATTACCTTACAATTCATTCAGCTTGGATAATAGCTAGTATTACCTTACAATTCATCCAGATGGGATAGTAGCTAGTGTTACCTGACAATTCATTCAGCTTGGATAGTAGCTAGTATTACCTGACAATACATTAAGGTTACATAGTAACTAGTATTACCTTACAATTCATTCAGCTTGGATAGTAGCTAGTGTTACCTTAAAAATCATTCAGCTTGAATATTAGTTTGTGTTACTTTACAATTCATTCAGCTTGGATAGTAGCTAGTATTACCTTACAATTCATTCAGCTTGGATAGTAGCTAGTTTTACCTTACAATTCATTCAGCTTGAA
>NW_013945845.1:0-223 GCF_000517525.1 Limulus polyphemus
ACTAGAGTAAAACCTATGTGTTCGTGGAGTAGTTGTACAAAGTAAGGCTAAAGATGAATATGGTGGTTATTAATTCGGTATCTAGAGTTACACCGATGTGTTCATGAATACCAAGTAATGCTAAATATGAGTATGGTGGTTATAAATTCTGTAACTAGAGTTACACCTATGTGTTCATGGAGTAGTTGTACCAAGTAAGGCTAAAGATGAGTATGGTGGTTAT
>NW_013945846.1:0-517 GCF_000517525.1 Limulus polyphemus
TTAACAACACTGTGTACTGTCAATAAAAAGACACAATATTTAACAGTACTGTGTACTATCAATAAGAAGACACACGAATTAGCAATACTGTGTACTATATATACAGTACACAGTATCGTTAAATCTTGTGTCTTCTTATTGACAGTACACAGTATCGTTAAATCTTGTGTCTTTTCTATTGTTAAATCTTGTGTCTTCTTATTGCTTGTTAAATCTTGAGTCTTCTTATTGACAGTACACAGTATTGTTAAATCTTGTGTTTTTATTGACAGTACACAGTATTGTTAAATCTTGTGTCTTCTTATTGAGATTACACGGCTGTGTACTGTCAATAAGAAGACACAAGTGTGTCTTCTTATTGACAGTACACAGTTTTGTTAACTCGAATTAGCAATACTGTGTACTATCTATAAAAAGACACAAGATTTAACGATACTGTGTACTGTCAATAAGAAGACACAAGATTTAACGATACTGTGTAGTTTCAATAAGAAGAAACAAGATTTAACAAAACTGT
>NW_013945847.1:0-256 GCF_000517525.1 Limulus polyphemus
TCGGCTCTAGGTTGGTGTATGACTTAGTTACACATCATTACCCTATTATAAAATCATTAAAGTTAGCTAAATGTTGGTTTAAGACTTAGTTACATATCATTACTCTATTAAAAAACGTAACTAAGCCATGCACCAACCTATAGCCATCTGTAATTGATATCGGTAATGATATGTAACTAAGTCATACACTAACCTAGAGCCAACTGTAATGGTTTTATAATAGGGTAATTATTATAAAACCATTACAGTTGGCTTC
>NW_013945848.1:0-242 GCF_000517525.1 Limulus polyphemus
TTGTGTCTTCTTATTGACAGTACACAGTATCGTTAATCTTTTGTCTTCTTATTGACAGTACACAGTATCGTTAAATCTTGTGTCTTCTTATTGACAGTACACAGTATCGTTAAATCTTGTGTCTTCTTGTTGACAGTACACAGTATCGTTAAATCTTTGTCTTTTTATTGATAGTACACAGTATTGTTAAATCGTGTGTCTTCTTATTGACAGTACACAGTTTTGTTAAGTCTTGTGTCTTC
>NW_013945849.1:0-402 GCF_000517525.1 Limulus polyphemus
TATCAAAAATAAGACAAGATTTAACAATACTGTGTACTATCACTAACAAGCCACAAGATTTAACGATACTGTGTACCTCAATAACAAGCCACAAGATTTAACAATGCTGTGTACTATCAATAAGAAGACACAACATTCAACGATACTGTGTACTATCAATAAAGAGACACAAGTTTTAACAATACTGTGTACTGTCAATAAGAAGACACAAGATTTAACGATACTGTGTACTATCAATAACAAGCCATAAGATTTAACGATACTTTGTACTATCAATAACAGGCTTTGTTAAATCTTGTAAAAATACTGTGTACTGTCAATAAGAAAACACAAGATTTAACAATACTGTGTACTGTCTTGTGTCTTCTTATTGAATTTAACAATACTATGTACTATCAAAAA
>NW_013945850.1:0-251 GCF_000517525.1 Limulus polyphemus
TTTTTATAACCATCATATTCATCTTTAGCCTTACTTGGTACAACTACTCCATAAACACCTAGGTGTATCTCTAGTTACAAAATTTATAACCACCATACTCAACTTTTGCCTTACTTGGTACAACTACTCCACAATCACCTAGGTGTAACTCTAGTAATTGAATTTATAACCACCATACTCATCTCTAGGATTACTTGGTACGACTACTCCATGAACACCTAGGTGTAGCTCTAGTTACCGAATGTAAATCC
>NW_013945851.1:0-297 GCF_000517525.1 Limulus polyphemus
AACTAGAGTTACACCTAGGTGTTCGTGGAGTTGTTGTACCAAATAACGCTAACGAAGAGTATGTTGGTTATAAATTCGGTAACAAGAGTTACACCTAGGTATTCGTGGAGTTGTTGTACAAAATAACGCTAACGATACAACTCCTCCATAAACACCTAGGTATAACTCTAGTTACCGAATTTATAACCACCATACTCAATAACCCCATACTCATCTTTTGCGTTATTTGGTTCTATTACCGAATTTAGTTACACTTAGGTGTTTGTGGAGTTGTTGTACCAAAAAAGGCTAAACACG
>NW_013945852.1:0-297 GCF_000517525.1 Limulus polyphemus
CGGTGGCTTCTTTAGGTGGCACGTCTTCAGCAGCATCATTTGTTCTGTTTTCCACTTCGTCCCAATTGAAATGTCCTGGACCGTGATAACGCCAAAGCCTACTTGGCATGCACCACTTTTGGCTTACCTCGCCGACCACATTTTATCCGGAAAGTCACGTCTGAGAGACGATCCACTATGTCATATGGGCCTTCCCATGGAGAAGACAACTTAGGAGACTTCCCTTTGGTCTTCCTGGGATTATACAACCATACCTTATCTCCTGGTACAAAGCTGACTTCAGTAGATCTCTTATCA
>NW_013945853.1:0-231 GCF_000517525.1 Limulus polyphemus
CATCACTGGATTGGTGGTACGTTCGTGCAGTTATATAATATATACATCATATATTACTGGATTGGTGGTACGTTCGTTCAGTTATATAATATATACATACAACACTGGATTGGTGGTACGAATATACAGTTATATAATATATACATATATCACAGGATTGGTGGTATGTCCATGCAGATGCAGTTATATAATATATACATATATCACTGGATTGGTGGTATGTCCACGCAG
>NW_013945854.1:0-2064 GCF_000517525.1 Limulus polyphemus
GTTAAATCTTGTGTCTTCTTATTGACAGTACACAGTATCGTTAAATCTTGTGTCTTCTTATTGACAGTACACAATATTGTTAAATCTTGTGTCTTTTTATTGTACTGTCAATAAGAAGACACAAGATTTAACGATACTGTGTACTGTCAATAAGAAGAAACCAGTATCGTTAAATCTTGTGTCTTCTTATTGACAGTACACAGTATCGTTAAATCTTGTGTCTTCTTATTCACAGTACACAGTATCTTTAAATCTTGGGTCTTTTTATTTTAGCAATACTGTGTACCATCAATAAAAGACACAAGATTTCACGATACTGTGTACTGTCAATAAGAAGACACAAGATTTAACGATACTGTGTACTGTCAATAAGAAGACACACGATTTAGCAATACTGTGTACTATCTAAGAGGACACAAGATTTAACAATACTGTGTACTATCAATAAGAAGACCCACGAAAGATAAAACAATACTGTGTTCTGTCAATGTGTACTTTCAATAAGAAGACACATTTAGCAATACTGTGTACTATCTATAAGAAGACACAAGATTTAACGATACCTTGTACTGTTAATAAGAAGACACAAGATTTAACGTACTGTGTACTGTCAATAAGAAGACACAAAGATTTAACGATACTGTGTACTGTCAAAAGAAGACACACGATTTAACGATACTGTGTACTGTCAATAAGAAGACACAAGATTTAACGATACTGTGTACTGTCAATAAGAAGACACAAGTTTTAGCGATATTTACACGATTTATCAATACTGTGTACTATCTATAAAAAGACCCAAGAGTATTCTGAATAAGAAGAACAGTATTGTTAAATCTTGTGTCTTCTTATTGACAGTACACAGTATAGTTAAATCTTGTGTCTTCTTATTGACAGTACACATTATCGTTGAATATTGTGTCTTCTTATTGATTGTACACATTATCGTTGAATATTGTGTCTTCTTATTGACAGTACACCGTATCGTTAAATTTCGTGTCTTCTTATTGACAGTACACAGTATCGTTAAATCTTGTGTCTTCTTATTGACAGTACACAGTATCGTTAAACCTTGTGTCACTGTGTACTCTCAATAAGAATGTACTGTCAATAAGAAGACACAAGATTTAACGATACTGTGTACTGTCAATAAGAAGACAAGATTTAACAATACTATGTACTGTCAATAAGAAGACACAAGATTTAACGATAATGTGTACTGTCAGTAACAAAACACAAGATTTAACAATCATTATCGTTAAATCTTGTGTCTGTCAATAAGAAGACACAAGATTTAACTATACTGTGTACTGTCAATAAGAAGACACAAGATTTAACAATACTGTGTATTCTGAATAAGAAGATACACGATTTATCAATACTGTGTACTATCTATAAAAAGACCCAAGATTTAACGATACTGTGTACTGTCAATAAGAAGTACACTGTATCGTTAAATATTGTGTCTTCTTATTGACAGTACACTGTATCGTTAAATATTGTGTCTTTTTATTGACAGTACACAGTATCGATAAATCTTGTGTCTTCTTATTGACAGGACACATTATTGTTAAATCTTGTGTTTTCTTACTGACAGTACACATTATCGTCGAATATTGTCTCTTCTTATTGACAGTACACAGTATCGTTAAATCTTGTGTCTTCTTATTGACAGTACACAGTATCCTTAAATATTGTGTCTTCTTATTGACAGTACACAGTATCGTCAAATTTTGTGTCTTCTTATTGACAGTACACAGTATCGTTAAATCTTGTGTCTTTTTATTGACAGTACACAGTATCGATAAATCTTGTGTCTTCTTTTTGACAGGACACATTATTGTTAAATCTTGTGTTTTCTTACTGACAGTACACATTATCGTCGAATATTGTCTCTTCTTATTGACAGTAGTGTACTGTCAATAAGAAGACACAAGATTTAACGATACTGTGAGTATCGTTAAATCTTGTTTACTGACAGTACACATTATCGTTGAATATTGTGTCTTCTTATTGACAGTACACAGTATCGTTAAATCCTGTGTCTTCTAATTGACAGTACAG
>NW_013945855.1:0-369 GCF_000517525.1 Limulus polyphemus
TTACTGATTGTTTTTCGATTTCCTTTTACTAGAGGGTCCTAAATTGATGATTCTTCACCAAATTTGGTATGTAGGTACACTTCAACGTTGCGTAGTAATATGCAACTCTAGGAAGGTAAAAACAGTGTTTTAAAGGAGAAAACGTTCCATAACGCCTGGTACAAAATACTTCGTTCCATTTGGAAGGATCATCTTTAGGATTTTGTATGAACGTTCGTTACATAGTTGCGTATTTACATGCAAAATTCTAGCCTTCTATTATCATTTTTGCGACTTTTGTGGTCGTTTTATGTTACTCTTTTATTGGCGTTTCTGAAAGCGTATGTGTACTGCAGTGAAGCTTTTGGTTACTGATTGTTTTTCGATTTC
>NW_013945856.1:0-945 GCF_000517525.1 Limulus polyphemus
ATGTCTGTAGTAATTATACTAATATTTCAACGAGTATATGATGATTCTACTAGTACTACAACATGTCTGTGCTAATTATACTAATACTTAAACGAGTATATGATGATTCTACTAGTACTACAACATGTCTGTGCTAATTATACTGGTACTAGTAGAATCATCATATACTCGTTGAAATATTGACATGTTGTTGTGCTAATTATACTAATATTTCAACGAGTTAGTTGAATCATCATATACTCGTTGAAATATTAGTATAATTAGCACAGACCTTTTGTAGTACTAGTTGAATCATCATATACTCGATCAACTATTAGTATAATTAGAACAAACATGTTGTAGTACTAGTTGAATCATCATATCAACATGTATGTGCTAATTCTACTAATATTTCCATCATATACTCGTTTTCTACTAGTACTACAACATGTCTGTGCTAATTATACTAATACTTCAACGAGTATATGATGATTCAAATAGTACTACAACATGTCTGTGCTAATTATACTAAAACTTAAACGAGTATATGATGATTCAGCTAGTACTACAACATTTCTTTGCAAATTATACTGATACTTAAACGAGTATATGATGATTCTACTAGTAATACAAAAGGTCTGTGCTAATTATACTAATATTTCAACGAGTATATGATGATTCTACTAGTACTACAACATGTCTGTGCTAATTATACTAATATTTCAACGAGTATATGATGATTCTACTAGTACTACAACATGTCTGTTCTGTATTAGTATAATTTATACTCGTTTGGATGATTCTACTATTACTACAACATGTCTGTTCTAATTATACTAATACTTAAACGAGTATATGATGATTCAACTAGTACTACAACATTTCTGTGCTAATTATACTAATATTTCAACGAGTATATGATGATTCTACTAGTACTACAACATGTCTGTGCTAATTATACTAATA
>NW_013945857.1:0-229 GCF_000517525.1 Limulus polyphemus
GTTTGGTATTAGCTAATGGTTAGATGATAAATGGTAGATATTGGCTAAAGGTTCAATAAACAATGTTTGGTACTGACTAATGATTAGACAAACAATGATTGCACTGGCTAATGGTTAGATGAACAATGTTTGGTATTGGCCCAAAATTGTTCATCTAACCATTAGCCATTGACTAATGGTTAGATGAACAATGTTTGGTATTGCTAATGGTTAGATGAACAGTGTTTGG
>NW_013945858.1:0-280 GCF_000517525.1 Limulus polyphemus
GTTAAATCTTGTGTCTCTAATTGACAGTACACAGTATTGTTAAATCTTGTGTCTTTTTTTTGATAGTACACAGTATTGTTAAATCTTGTGTCTCTAATTGACAGTACACAGTATTGTTAAATCTTGTCTTCTTTTTGATAGTACATAGTATTGTTAAATCTTGTGTCTTCTTATTGGCAGTATACAGTATTGTTAAATCTTGTGTCTTCTTATTGACAGTACACAGTATTGTTAAATCTTGTGTCTTCTTATTGACAGTACCCAGTTTCGTTAAATCTTG
>NW_013945859.1:0-211 GCF_000517525.1 Limulus polyphemus
AAAGCTAAAAAAATTGAACTTTCGCTAACCCAGAGTAAAAACAATCCAAAAGGTGGAGTTTTGATAAGAAGACGTCATGGCCGTTTATATTTTGGAATTTTGCTTTAAGAATATTATCATTCAAACCTCTTCTTTGTTTATAATATAATTGAAGACAAAAAAATAACAACATTGAAATCGACACTATCCGAAATTTTGATAAGAGATTATG
>NW_013945860.1:0-327 GCF_000517525.1 Limulus polyphemus
ACAAATTTTGAAAAAAAATTGTTTTTCTTCATATTTCAATACAAAGATGCCCTTGATGTAAAACTTTCAAAATAGAGATCCTTTTATGAAAATTACCAATAGTTATTTCATAATATGTTTTGATGACACTAACCGAAATTGATTTTACTGTTGTTGTTTTTTGTCTTCAATTATATTAGATAAGAAGACTTCATGGCTATTAATATTTGGAATTTTGTTTGAATGATATTATTCTTAAAGTTCTTCTTTGTTTAAAAAACATCTACCTTTTTTATTGTTTTTACTCTTGGTTAGCGAAAGTTCATTTTTAGTTCATAGTGACATAAT
>NW_013945861.1:0-233 GCF_000517525.1 Limulus polyphemus
GGAGAAGAGAACAACAATATTATATATTAATAAGGTAAAACCATACAGCTGTCGAAGTTGAAAATAACACTAACAATGCAATTTGGTATGTTGGAGAAGAGAACAACAATATTATAAACCAATAAGGTAAAACCATACTGCTGTCGACGTTGGAAATAACACTAACAATGCACTTTGGTATGTTGGAGAAGAGAACAACAATATTATATATTAATAAGGTAAAACCATACAGC
>NW_013945862.1:0-310 GCF_000517525.1 Limulus polyphemus
CATATTTAAAGCCCTTCTTTTGTTTATTATATCTGAAGGGAAAAAAATGGAAATCGAAGCTCCCATATTTTGATATGGGATTATGGAATAAATATTGAAAATTTCGATGAAAGGATGTCCATTCTGAATAGTGCACATCAAGACATTCTTTGTATTTTATTTTTCTTCATATTTCTTTTGCTAAAATTTTGAAAAAAATCTATTTTCACCGATAATACCAAGGCTATAGCCTTCACGCTTCAAAAAAGCAGTGTTTTTCAAGTTTTAAAAAATTCACAATTAATAGAAGAATAACGGCTAGTGTTTATTT
>NW_013945863.1:0-293 GCF_000517525.1 Limulus polyphemus
TTTTTATTATTTAAGTTTAAAATTGGAGGATAATTCAGAGGAAAGGTTACCTTTATAAACAGGCCACATCCTGTAAAGGAGCAACAAAAGTATATAGGTTCTACTTTTATGCTAAACGTCATCCCCCAAAAGTCTTGGGAAGCACGAAGCAATATAATGGGTTTTCTATGCAGTGCCTACGTGGGTATCAAAACTCGATTTTAAGCGTTATAAGACTGAAGACTTACCACTGAACCAGTGGAGGCGCTTGAGGAGGGGAAAATAAGACTGACCTCTCGTGGACCCCCAATTCT
>NW_013945864.1:0-204 GCF_000517525.1 Limulus polyphemus
TCTTAGCTTTTACAATAACACAAGACCCTGTCTTAGCTTTTACAATAACACAAGACCATGTCTTAGCTCTCACAATAACACATGACCCCGTCTTAGCTTTTACAATAACACAAGACTCCATCTTAGCTTTTACAATAACACAAGACTCCATCTATGCTTTTACAATAACACAAGACCCATCTTAGCTTTTACAATAACACAAGA
>NW_013945865.1:0-333 GCF_000517525.1 Limulus polyphemus
AGTACACAGTATAGTTAAATATTGTGTCTTCTTATTGACAGTACACAGTATCGGTAAATCTTATGTCTTCTTATTGATAGTACACAGTATTGTTAAATCGTACTGTGTACTGTCAATAAGAAGACACAGAAGACACAAGATTTAACAATAATACTGTGTACTCTCAATCGTTAAATCTTGTGTCTTCTTATTGACAGTACACAGTATCGTTAAATCTTGTGTCTTCTTATTGACAGTACACAGTATTGTTAAATCTTGTGTCTTCTTATTGAAAGTACACAGTTTCGTTAAATCTTGTGTCTTCTTATTGACAGTACACAGTACCGTTAAATC
>NW_013945866.1:0-221 GCF_000517525.1 Limulus polyphemus
GGTGGAACAGGTAAATCATTGTTTACAACTGTTCTACAACTCTATTTATGGTGGAACAGGTAAATCATTGTTTACAACTGTTTTACAACTGTAATTATGGTGGAACAGGTAAATCATTGTTTACAACTGTTTTACAACTGTAATTATGGTGGAACAGGTAAATCATTGTTTACAACTGTTTTACAACTCTATCTATGGTGGAACAGGTAAATCATTGTTTA
>NW_013945867.1:0-269 GCF_000517525.1 Limulus polyphemus
GGATGAGCATTGTGGTAGATTAAATACATTTAGACGATGAGTATTGTGGTGTGTTACACATGTTTAGAGGATGAGTATTGTGGTATGTTAGACACGTTTAGAGGATGAGTATTGTGGAAACGTGTCTAACACACCACAATACTCATCCTCTAAACGTGTCCAACACAATAGGATGAGTATTGTGTGTGTTAGACACATTTAGAATATAAGTATTGTGGTCTTAGCCACATTTAGAGGATGAGCATTGTGGTAGGTTAAATACATTTAGA
>NW_013945868.1:0-486 GCF_000517525.1 Limulus polyphemus
TGTTGATCAACCCAATCAGATACTATAGATATGTTGATCAAGCCAATCAGATACTATAGGTATGTTGATTAACCCAATCAGATACTATAGGTATGTTGACCCAACCCTGTCAGATACTATAGGTATGTTGAGTAACCCTGTCAGATACTACGGGTATGTTGATTAACCCTGTCAGATACTATAAGTATGTTGATTAACCCTGTCAGATACTATAGGTATGTTGATCAACCCTGTCAGATACTACGGGTATGTTGATCAACCCTGTCAGATACTACGGGTATGTTGATCAACCCTGTCAGATACTACGGGTATGTTGATTAACCCTGTCAGATACTACTGGTATGTTGATCAACCCTGTCAGATACTACGGGTATGTTGATCAACCCTGTCAGATACTACGGGTATGTTGATCAACCCTGTCAGATACTACGGGTATGTTGATCAACCCAATCAGATACTATAGATATGTTGATCAAGCCAATCAGA
>NW_013945869.1:0-226 GCF_000517525.1 Limulus polyphemus
CAATATTCAACGATAATGTGTACTGTCAGTAAGAAGACACAAGATTTAACGATACTGTGTACTGTCATTAAGAAGACACCAGATTTAACGATACTGTGTACAGTCAATAAGAAGACAAAGATTTAACGATACTGTGTACTGTCAATAAGAAACACAAGATTTAACGATACTATGTACTTTCAATAAGGAAGACACAAGATTTAACAATACTGTGTACTGTCAATAA
>NW_013945870.1:0-435 GCF_000517525.1 Limulus polyphemus
AATTTTGGCTTACTTCGCCGACCACATTTTATCCGGAAAGTCACATCTGAGAGACGATCCACTATGTCATATGGGCCTTCCCATGGAGAAGACAACTTAGGAGACTTCCCTTTGGTCTTCCTGGGATTATACAACCATACCTTGTCTCCTGGTACAAAGCTGAATTCAGTAGATCTCTTATCATAAGTTAACTTCATCGAATCAGCAGACGTTTTCAAGTTTGTACGCACTGGTGAATATCATCCATCCTTTCCGATAACACTTCCACAAACTCTGACATATTTTCAGGCAATTCTTTATAAGGTGAGCATCCCTTATGCTTGGGTCCCCTTTTAGCACTACATGTACTGCATGTCCTGCACCATTCTTCCACATCTCGCCTCATACCTATACAGTAAAATCTTTGTCGTAGATGACTCAATGTCTTCCTAATTC
>NW_013945871.1:0-224 GCF_000517525.1 Limulus polyphemus
TATTGGGTCCTCTTTAATCCAGTCGGTCTTAAACAAACACATGTAGATATGTTGTAAATATATGAGTTAATTAACAAACTGGTTGCAGAATAAAGTCAAAAGTGGGTCATAGAACGATACTAGCTATTGGGTCCTATTTAATCCAGTCGGTCTTAAACAAACACATGTAGATATGTTGTAAATATATGAGTTAATTAACAAACTGGTTTGCAGACTAAAGTCAA
>NW_013945872.1:0-263 GCF_000517525.1 Limulus polyphemus
CTTATTCTCGTTTACTCTAGTAATATATTTAGTTAAAAACTATAGTTGTCTTAGATTATTCTCGTTTACTCTAGTAATTAGTTTAGTTAAAAACTACAGTTGTCTTAGATTATTCTCGTTTACTCTAGTGATATATTTAATTAAAAACCACAGTTATTATAGATAATTCTCGTTTACTCTAGTAATATATTTAGTTAAAAACCACAGTTGTCTTAGATTATTCTCGTTTACTCTAGTGATATATTTAGTTTAAAACCACAGTT
>NW_013945873.1:0-379 GCF_000517525.1 Limulus polyphemus
TGAGTTTAAGAATGAGCTTGATAAGTTTGTTAATGATAAGGGCTGGCTTTAAGTGTTTTTTAAGTTAATTTAGTTTAGAGTGTGGAGCCGAGATCGACAAAGAGGTCCCATGTTGTCCTAAAACATTATGTTATGTTAAGTTTAATATCGTTCCACGGTTTTGGACCAGACATAACGTGTTTTATGTTTTTACGGATGTCTAATCATATAAAAAAATGAAAATGTAGCTTGCAATAACACATTTGCTTAACAGTTTAGGACTAATAGTTTCATCCAGGAAACATCAAAATTAAAAAAAAAATGAAAATGTAGCTTGCAATAACACATTTGCTTAACAGTTTAGGACTAATAGTTTCTTATTAAAGTTACTGTCGAGAAA
>NW_013945874.1:0-248 GCF_000517525.1 Limulus polyphemus
AGTACATCTGCTGTTTAATACTATATTTCTGTTGTATAATACACGTCCTACAGCACATCTGCTGTTTAATACTATATTTCTGTTGTATAATACACGTCCTAAAGTACATCTGCTGTTTAATACTATATTTCTGTTGTATAATACACGTTCTAAAGTACATCTGCTGTTTAATACTATATTTCTGTTGTATAATACACGTCCTACAGTACATCTGCTGTTTAATACTATATTTATGTTGTTTAATACAC
>NW_013945875.1:0-236 GCF_000517525.1 Limulus polyphemus
TACACATTATCGTTAAATCTTGTGTGTTCTTATTGATTGTACACAGTATTTATAAATCTTGTGTCTTCTTATTGACAGTACACAGTATCGTTAAATCTTGTGTCTTATAATTTACAGTACACAGTATCGTTAAATCTTGTGTCTTCTTATTGACAGTAACAGTATCGTTAAATCTTGTGTCTTCTTATTCACAGTGCACAGTATCGTTAAATCTTGGGTCTTTTTGTAGATAGTAC
>NW_013945876.1:0-581 GCF_000517525.1 Limulus polyphemus
TACTGTCAATAAGAAGACACAAGATTTAACGATACTGTGTACTGTCAATAAGAAGACACAAGATTTAACGATACTGTGTACTATCAATAAAAGCACAAGATTTGTCAGTAAGAAACCACAAGATTTAACGATACTGTGTACTGTCAGTAAAAAGACACAAGATTTAACAATACTCAGTCCTGTCAATAAGAAGATACAGGATTTATCAATACTGTGTACTGTCAATAAGAAGACACAAGATTTAACGATACTGTGTACTGTCAATAAGAAGAGACAAGATTTAACAATACTGTGTCCTGTCAATAAGAAGATACAGGATTTATCAATTCTGTGTACTGTCAAAAAAAAGACACAAGATTTAACAATACTGTGTCCTGTCAATAAGAAGATACAGGATTTATCAATACTGTATACTGTCAATAAGAAGAAATAATTTAACAATACTGTGTCCTGTCAATAAGAAGATACAGGATTTATCAATAATGTGTACTGTCAATAAGAAGACACAATATTTATCAATACTGTGTACAGGACACAGTATTGATAAATCCTGTATCTTCTTATTGACAGGAAAATAAGAA
>NW_013945877.1:0-304 GCF_000517525.1 Limulus polyphemus
CTGTTTACCAACACACATATATTATCTAAATAATGAACATCTTCACTGTTTACCAACACACCTATATTATCTAAATAATGAACATCTTCACTGTTTACCAACACACCTATATTATCAGATAATACAGGTTTGTTGGTAAACAGTGAAGATGTTCATTATTTAAAATAATGAACATCTTCACCATTTACGTAATATAGGTGTGTTGGTAAACAGTGAAGATGTTCATTATTTAGATAATATATGTGTAGATAATACAGGTTTGTTGGTAAACAGTGAAGATGTTCATTATTTAGGAATAATGAAC
>NW_013945878.1:0-472 GCF_000517525.1 Limulus polyphemus
TCTTATTACTTGATACACATACAAGTACCATAATGTTGGTTGATAGTTCAAACTTTGACTATGATACTGTACTTTGTTTTCCTCATTACTTGATACATATACAAGTACCATAATATTGGTTGATAGTTCAAACTTTGACTATGATACTATACTTTGTTTTTCTTATTACTTGATACATATACAAGTACCATAGTGTTGGTTGATAGTTCAAACTTTGACTATGATACTATACTTTGTTTTTCTTATTACTTGATACACATACAAGTACCATAATGTTGGTTGATAGTTCAAACTTTGACTATGATACTGTACTTTGTTTTCCTCATTACTTGATACATATATAAGTACCATAATGTTGGTTGATAGTTCAAACTTTGACTATGATACTGTACTTTGTTTTTCTCATTACTTGATACATATATAAGTACCATAATGTTGGTTGATAGTTCAAACTCTAACCATGATACTGTAC
>NW_013945879.1:0-308 GCF_000517525.1 Limulus polyphemus
AATATCTAAAAGGCCACAACGTTTCTTATAAAATAAACTCCACGTTTGTATTGTTTTTACTCTGGGTTTTCGAAAGTTATATTTTTTCTTTACCTTTTAACGGGACATAATATTTTTCGTGACGCAAAATTAATAGAATAATATCTGATACTGCTTATTGTGTCGGAAAATTCGAAATTGAGACATTATAACATTAATTGAAAATAGTGCTTTTTTTTTTTGGAAAATTTTCAGTGAAAATATGAACCCCAAGGCTATAGCCCATGTTTTTTACAAAATTTTGAAAAAAATAGTTTTTCCTTATATTT
>NW_013945880.1:0-202 GCF_000517525.1 Limulus polyphemus
GGTACTTCAGGTGATTAACTTGGGTAAAAGATTTTCCTATGTGTGTTTCCCTATGTTTTCCACATACATCAACTGTGTAGGTTATCTTAATTATGTTCTGCAAAACATAGGAAAACACACATGGGAAAAACGTTTACCCATGTTAATCACCTAAAGTACGCCAATAACATGGGTAAATGTTTTCCCCATGTGTGTTTCCTAT
>NW_013945881.1:0-618 GCF_000517525.1 Limulus polyphemus
GTAAATATAATTGTGTATAGTGAAGCTGGTTCTACTAGTAAATAGAATTGTGTATAGTCAAGCTGGTTCTATTAGTAAATATAATTGTGTATAGTGAAGCAGGTTCTACTAGTAAATAAATTGTGTATAGTGAAGCTGGTTCTACTAGTAAATATAATTGTGTATAGTGAAGCTGGTTCTACTAGTTAATACAATTGTGTATAGTGAAGCTGGTTTCACAAGTAAATAGAATTGTGTATAGTGAAGCTGGTTTTACTAGTAAGTATAATTGTGTATAGTGAAGCTAGTTCTACTAGTAAGTATAATTGTGTATAGTGAAGCTGATTCTACTAGTAACTAGAATTGTGTATAGTGAAGCTGGTTTCACAAGTAAATAGAATTGTGTATAGTGAAGCTAGTTTTACTAGCAACTAGAATTGTGTATAGTGAAGCTAGTTTTACTAGCAACTAGAATTGTGTATAGTGAAGCTGGTTTTACCAGTAACTAGAATTGTGTATAGTGAAGCTGGTTTTACCAGTAACTAGAATTGTGTATAGTGAAACTGGTTTTACTAGTAAATAGAATTGTGTATAGTAAAACTGGTTCTACTAGTAAATATAATTGTGTGTAATGAAGCT
>NW_013945882.1:0-299 GCF_000517525.1 Limulus polyphemus
CCTAGGTGTAACTCTAGTTATCGAATTTATAACCACCATACTCATCTTTAGCGTTATTTGGTACAACAACTCCACGAATACCTAGGTGTAACTCTAGTTACTTACTTTATAACCACCATATTCATCTTTAGCATTACTTGGTACAACTACTCCACGAACACCTAGGAGTAACTCTAGTAACTTAATTTATAACCATCATACTCTTCTTTAGTCTCACTTGGTACAACTACTCCATGAACACCTATGTGTAACTCTAGTTAATGAATTTATAGCCAACATACTCGTCTTTAGCCTTATTT
>NW_013945883.1:0-239 GCF_000517525.1 Limulus polyphemus
TTCTTATTGACAGTACACATTATTGATAAATCCTGTATCTTCTTATTGACAGGTCACAGTATTGTTAAATCTTGTGGCTTGTTATTGGTAGTACAGAGTATCATTAAATCTTATTACTTCTGTGTACTATCATAACGACATAACACAGTATTGTTAAATATTGTGTCTTCGTATTGACAGTACACAGTATCGTTAAATCTTGTGTCTTCTTATTGACAGTACACAGTATTGATAAATCC
>NW_013945884.1:0-316 GCF_000517525.1 Limulus polyphemus
TTTATGAAGTAGTTGTACCAAGTAAAGCTAAGGATGAGTATGGTGGTTATAAATTCGGTAACTATAGTTACTCCTAGGTGTTCATGGAGTAGTTGTAGCCGTAAGGCTAAAGATGAGTATGGTGGTTATAAATTCTGTAACTATAGTTACACATAGTTGTTCATGGAGTAGTTGTACCAAGTAAGGCTAAAGATGAATATGGTGGTTTAAAAATTCCGTAACTAGAGTTACACCTAAGTGTTCATGGAGTAGTTGTACCAAGGTAAGTGAAAAGAAGAGTATGGTGGTTATAAATTCGGTAACTATAGTTACACCT
>NW_013945885.1:0-258 GCF_000517525.1 Limulus polyphemus
GGTTTTTCTGAAAGCGTATGTGTACTGCAGTGAAGCTTTTTGTTACTGATTGTTTTTCGATTTCTTGTTACCAGAGGGTCCTAAATTGATGATTCTTCACCAAATTTGGTATGTAGGTACACTTTAACGTTGCGTAGTAATATGCAGAGTTTTACCTTCCTACTGTTTGTTTTCAAGGAGATATGGAAGGTTTTGCGTTTTGTACCAGTACGTCGTTCCATTTGGACGGATCATCCCCAAATTTAATATGAACGTTCG
>NW_013945886.1:0-441 GCF_000517525.1 Limulus polyphemus
GTCAATAAGAAGACACAAGATTAAACGGTACTGTGTACTGTCAATAGGAAGACACACGATTTAACAATACTGTGTACTATCAATAAGAAGACACTAAATTTAACGATACTGTGTACTGTCAATAAGAAGACACAAGATTTAACGATACTGTATACTGTCAAAAAGAAAACACAAGATTTAACAATACTGTGTACTATCAATAAGAAGACACAAGATTTAACGATACTGTGTACTATCAATAAAAAGACACAAGATCTAACGATACTGTGTAATGTCAATAAGAAGACACAAGATTTAACGATACTGTGTACTTTCAATAAGAAGACACAAGATTTAACGATACTGTGTACTGTCAATAAGAAGACACAATATTTAACAATACTGTGTACTATCAATAAAAAGACACAAGATTTAACGATACTGTGTACTATCAATAAAAAG
>NW_013945887.1:0-331 GCF_000517525.1 Limulus polyphemus
TATCGTTAAATCTTGTGTCTTCTTATTGACAGGACACATTATTGGTAAATCTTGTGTTTTCTTACTGACAGTACACATTATCGTTGAATATTGTGTCTTCTTATTGACAGTACACAGTATCGTTAAATCTTGTGTCTTCTTATTGACAGTACACAGTATCGTAAAATCTTGGGTCTTCTTATTGACAGGACACATTATTGTTAAATCTTGTGTTTTCTTACTGACAGTACACTTTATCGTTGAATATTGTGTCTTCTTATTGACAGTACACAGTATCGTTAAATCTTGTGTCTTCTTATTGACAGTACACAGTATCGTTAAATCTTGTGTC
>NW_013945888.1:0-291 GCF_000517525.1 Limulus polyphemus
ATATTGAAAGAGCTACCAGCCACTATCCATCTGTATTAAAAGACCAACCAGCCACTATCCATCTTTATTAAAAGACTTGCCAGTCATATCCATCTGTATTGAAAAGACCTACCAGTCACTATCCATCTATAATAAAAGACCTACCAGTTACCATCCATCTATATTAAAAGACCTACCAATTACCATCCATCTATATTAAAAACCTACCAATTACCATCCATCTCTATAAAAGACTTACTAGCCACTATCCATATATAATGAAAGACCTACCAGCCACTATCCATTAGTATT
>NW_013945889.1:0-243 GCF_000517525.1 Limulus polyphemus
GTAACTAGGGTTACACCTAAGTGTTCATGGAGTAGTTGTACCAAGTAAGGCTAAAGATGAGTATGGTGGTTATAAATTCGGTAACTAGAGTTACACCTAGGTGTTCATGGAGTAGTTGTACCAAATAACGCTAAAGATGAGTATGGGGTTACACATTCGGTAACTAGAGTTACACCTACGTGTTCGTGGAGTGGTTGTACCAAGTAAGGCTAAAGATGAGTATGGTGGTTATAAATTCGGTAA
>NW_013945890.1:0-233 GCF_000517525.1 Limulus polyphemus
CAACTCCATGAACACCTAGGTGTAACTCTAGTTACCGAATTTATAACCAACATACTCATCTTTAGCCTTACTTGGTACAACTACACCTCGAACACTTAGGTCTAACTTTAGTTACCGAATTGACAACCACCATACTCATCTTTAGCCTTACTTGGTACAACTACTCCATAAACACCTTAACTATAGTTACACCTATGGTGGTTATAAATTCGGCCTCATCTTTAGCGATTTTT
>NW_013945891.1:0-1420 GCF_000517525.1 Limulus polyphemus
GACTTCTTCCAACGGAAACCAGACTGAAACTGGTCGAAAAGTTTATGTTTTTCACAATACCAATTCAAACGGTATGCAATCATTCGTTCCATAATTTTACACATAGTAGAAGTAACTTGGATCCTTGTCTGGCTTAGGTATTAGACAAACTATTGCCTGTTTCCAGGCTGAAGGGAGGGTACTTTCATTCCATACCTTATTGAAATATTCCATCAGCTTTACCAAAAAATTGGGCGAAAGATTTTTATAGATTTTATAAGGAATTCGATCGTCAACAGGGGCCGAGTTTTTAAATGTCTTTATTGCTCGGTTAATTTCACGATCGTGAATTGAGCGTTCAACTCTTTAATATTGTTTGGCTTCTTTGTAAAGGTGGCATAGTGGTCATTTTCAAATAATTTTCTATGAGTTAAAAATTCGAGTGAATAACTGTCGGAACTGCTGATGTGGGCAAATTGATCAGATAGCGCATTTGCCTTTTCAACATCCATCAGATATGTTGATCCAAGTGTTTTAAGGGTAGGAATGCAGATATAACCCCCACCATTCATACGCTTTAGGAATTTCCATATTTTACTTAAATTTGATGAACGGTTGAAACTAGAGCAGTAATTATGCTAGAATCGTTGTTGGAGTTCTCGAACCGTACGTTGACAAATGGCCTTCTGCTTTTTATACTCAATATAATCGTCTGAGAGACGGATTTTAAGAGCTTTCTTTCTACTCTTGTGTTTTTGTTTAACTGCTTTCTCACATTCCATGTTCCAATAAGGGGTTTGATGTTTTCCACAGTCTGTGGTTGATAGTGGTATAAATTTCTCTGCTCCTTCCAAAATAATAGTTATTAGACGAGAATGTACATATCCGACAGAAGAAGACATATCTATGTTTTGAATGGAAGAATCGAGGAACGTACGGAAGTTGAGCCAGTTTGCTTTGTTAAAGTTCCAGAAGGCCGTTGTACTCCTTACTTCAAGAGGGATCTTAACAGATGTAATGACCGTGAGGTGGTCACTTCCCAGGTCATCATCTAGAACATCCCAGGTAGCAAGACTAGCAAGTTTACTGTCTACAATAGTGAGATCTAGAGGAGAGAGATTACCCCGAACAAGACATGTCTCACGACCGTCATTTAATACCACTTTGTCAGATTCCATAACTAGATCTCCGAGAATCTGACCTCGACAGTCAGTTTTTGTTCCACCCCATAAAAGGTTGTGAGCATTAAAATATCCACAAAGTACACTATTAGGAAGAAAAACTCTCGATACTCAACAGGATCTATGGCGACACCAGGGTTATAAATATTAAATATCGTGACACTTTCCATAGAAGTCTGACACTGAATCCCAACAGCTATATTTTCTGGGCAAGTAACGAGAGTAAAGAGCAAGCGATTCTTGACAAGAGTTAGTACAAC
>NW_013945892.1:0-525 GCF_000517525.1 Limulus polyphemus
GACACAAGATTTAACAATACTGTGTACTGTCAATAAGAAGACACAAGATTTATAAATACTGTGTACTATCAATAAGAACACACAAAGATTTAACGATAAGTATCGTTAAATCTTGTGTCTTCTTATTGATAGTACACAAGTACACAGCCAATAAGAAGACACAAGATTTAACGATACTGTGTACTGTCAATAAGAAGACACAAGATTTAACGATACTGTGTACTGTCAATAAGAAGACACAAGATTTAACGATACTGTGCACTGTCAATAAGAAGACACAAGATTTAAAGATACTGTGTCCTGTCAATAAGAAGACACAAGATTTAACGATACTGTGTACTGTCAGTAAGAAAACACAAGATTTAACAATAATGTTTCCTTTCAATAAGAGGACACAAGATTTAACGATATTGTGTACTGTCAATAAGAAGACACAATATTCAACGATAATGTGTACTGTCAGTAAGAAAACACAAGATTTAGCAATAATGTGTCCTGTCAATAAGAAGAAAGAAGATTTAAGGA
>NW_013945893.1:0-431 GCF_000517525.1 Limulus polyphemus
AGTAAAATGGTTAACTTTTTATAGTTTTATTTAATTTTTTATTTCAGTATATGCGACACCACATAACAACATCATCTGTCCGTATGGATACATGTTAAGGAATAGGGAATGCTGTAAGTTGTGAATAAAAATCTACTTTTGTTTTCATTTTACTCATTTATTTTTGTAAAAAGTAGAGGGAAAAATTGTATTCGTAGAAATATGGGTTTATATTAATTTACAGAGAAAACTCTTAATAAACTAGAAGTACATTAGAAATTGTCACAACTTAAAAGTTTTTATTGAAACAGTATAATGTATTTTTGCTAGTTTATTTCTTTAAGTATATTCTCCACAAGAGGATGATGATGATAAACAGCTATACAATACATAATTTAGATAAAAAAACACGATAGTCATGAAACAAAATCACTCTCCTTACCGTTTACAAA
>NW_013945894.1:0-675 GCF_000517525.1 Limulus polyphemus
ATATATTAACTAATCAAGAGTAAAACTGAGTTACTCGGGGGCTAGTGTATGAGATATTAACTAATCAAGAGTGAAAGCTGAGTTACTCGTGGGCTACTGTATAAGATATTACCTAATCAAGAGTAAAACGAGTTACTCTGGGCTACTGTATAAAGCTTTACTCTTGATTAGGTAATATGAGTAACTCGGGCTACTGTATAAGATATTACCTAATCAAGAGTAAAACTGAGTTACTCGGGGCTACTGTCTTATTAGCTTTACTCTTGATTAGGTAATATAGTTACTCGGGGGCAACTGTATAAGATATTACCTAATCAAGAGTAAAGCTGAGTTACTCGGGGGCTAGTGTATAAGATATTAACTAATCAAGAGTAAAACTGAGTTACTCGGGGGCTAGTGTATAAGATATTACCTAATCAAGAGTAAAGCTGAGTTACTCGGGGTTACTGTATAAGATATTACCTAATCAAGAGTAAAACTGAGTTACTCGGGGGCTAGTGTATAAGATATTAACTAATCAAGAGTAAAACTGAGTTACTCGTGGGCTATTGTATAAGATATTACCTAATCAATAGTAAAACTGAGTTACTCGGGGATACTGTATAAGATATTATCTAATCAAGAGTAAAGCTGAGTTACTCGGGGCTACTGTATAAAATATTACCTAATCAAGAG
>NW_013945895.1:0-690 GCF_000517525.1 Limulus polyphemus
GCTTTTGGTTACTGATTGTTTTTCGATTTCTTGTTACCAGAGGGTCCTAAATTGATGATTCTTCACCAAATTTGGTATGTATTTACGACTTATTACGTTGCGTAGTAATATGCAGAGTTTTACCTTCCTACTGTTTGTTTTAAAGGAGTTATGGAACGTTTTGCGTTTTGTACCAGTACGTCGTTCCATTTGGACGGATCATCTCCAAATTTTGTATGAACGTTCGTTGCATACTTGCGTATTTTCATGCAAAATTATTGCCTTCTATTGTCATTTTTGCGACTTTTGTGGTCGTTTTATGTTACTCTTTTATTGGCTTTCCTGAAAGCGTATGTGTACTGCAGTGAAGCTTTTGGTTACTGATTGTATTTCGATTTCTAGAATGTTGCATGTAAATACGCAAGTATGCAAAGAACGTTCACCCAAAATTTGGAGATGATCTGTCCAATTGGAACGACGTACTGGTACAAAACGCAAAACGTTCCATAACTCCTTTAAAACAAACAGTAGGAAGGTAAAACTCTGCATATTACTACGCAACCTTAAAATGTAAATACAGACCAAATTTGGTGAAGAATAATCAATTTAGGACCCTCTGGTAACAAGAGTAACATAAAACGACCACAAAAGTCGCAAAAATGACAATAGAAGGCTTTTAAGAAAAGCCAACAGGAAAGCGTATGTGTACTG
>NW_013945896.1:0-218 GCF_000517525.1 Limulus polyphemus
TTATAAATTCGGTAACTATAGTTACACCTAGGTGTTCATGGAGTAGTTGTACCATGTAAGGCTAAATATGAGTATGGTGGTTATAAATTCGGTAACTAGGGAGTAGTTGTACCAAGTAAGGCTAAAGATGAGTATGATGGTTATAAATTCGGTAACTATAGTTACACCTAGTTGTTCATGGAGTTGTTGTACCAAGTAAAGCTAAAGATGAATAAGGT
>NW_013945897.1:0-422 GCF_000517525.1 Limulus polyphemus
TTATTGACAGTACACAGTATCGTTAAATCTTGTTTCTTCTTATTGACAGTACACAGTATCGTTAAATCTTGTGCCTTTTTATTGATAGTAAACAGTATTGCTAAATCGTGTGTCTTCTTATTGACAGTACACAGTATACTGTGTACTGTCAATAAGAAGACTCAATATTTAACAATTGTTAAATCTTGTGTATTCTTATTGACAGTACACAGTATCGTTAAATCTTGTGTCTGTATACTGTCAATAAAAAATATCGTTAAATCTTGTGTCTTCTTATTGACAGTACACAGTATCGTTAAATCTTGTGTCTTCTTATTGACAGTACACACTATTGTTAAATCTTGTGTCTTCTTATTGACAGTACACAGTACCGTTAAATCTTGTGTCTTCTTATTGAAAGTACACAGTATTGTAAAATCGTG
>NW_013945898.1:0-512 GCF_000517525.1 Limulus polyphemus
AGGAGGAGCCCATACTTATTACTTCTACTCTAGACTGTTAATGTTATTAGAACTATAATCATGGGTGAAACTTCGATAGATGTATGTTGTGTGTTGTTCAATCATTACTTGAATTATTCAACTATAAGAAATAATGTCATAAAATACTGTATATATTAAGTATCATGTAAGTGCACAACCAACTAAGAAAACTTTAAACAATGAAAGACCAAATAGTGGGTTCGTTTGCCCATTGATTGACAACCTTGATCCATGCCAGTAAATGGTAGACCATTTCAAAAGTTAATGAGTTATATATAAACTTGAAATTATGTACATGACTACATCTTAGAATCACTAATAACTATTGAAATATTGTAAAGGAAGTTTTATTTCTGATTTTTCTGCAAAGACTTCTACATTTTCTGTTTGACCATCAGACAATAAACATGGTTAAGTGGTCTTTCAATTGCTGAGAGACATTTGACACAGTTGCCACTGAAAGTTCCCATGGGCTTTACATAATTATCAAT
>NW_013945899.1:0-233 GCF_000517525.1 Limulus polyphemus
TCAACTGGAGTGTATCCAGTGGCTTCATGCTCTGCTGTCCTATAAGCCACCAGCAGTGGAGGTAGTAAGACATCCCAGTTATCTTGGCGACTATTACACAACTTTGCCAATTCCTGTCCCAGTGTCCAGTTGTACTTTTCTACCATCCCATCGGACTGTGGGTGAAGTGGCGTTGTCCTGGTCTTTCGGATGCCAAACAACTTGCAGCATTCTTGGAACACAGCCGATTTGAA
>NW_013945900.1:0-430 GCF_000517525.1 Limulus polyphemus
AAAACACGTTTAATTATTGTGTTAACATTTTAGTCTTGGTATGTGAAAGTCTTCGATTATCATATTTAGTTATAAGCATTTTGAAAAATGATGACCAGGCAAACAAAGACGACAACAGTGATGACGGAACCAATTCATAATTGTTATTATCTGTATTCTTTCTCGACAAACATCTCTGATAACAATCTACAATATAATTTTTAAAACATTAGATAACCTATTTCAATTCTTAAGAAGACTGTCTCACTGATTGGAACTGGTGAAGATTATAAAGACGTAACTTACAATTATTATATTTTATAGTATATAATTACAACGTACTTTCAGTTTCTTTTTGTTACTGGAGCCACCTATCCAAAGATGACAACATATAACATTTTTGTATTTTAACGTGGATTTTTAACTATCTATTGACAGCAAAGCTGTAATG
>NW_013945901.1:0-328 GCF_000517525.1 Limulus polyphemus
GTTTTATTTATGAACGAACTATAGATACATACATACCAAACTCTAAAAACAAAGTTTATTTATGACGAACTATAGATAATACATACATACCAAACTCTAAAAACTATGTGTATGTATCTATAGTTCGTCATAAATAAACTTTCCAAACTCTAAAACTATAGATACATACATACCAAACTCTAAATACACAGTTTATTAATGACGAAATAGAGATACATATATACCAAACTCTAAAAACAAAGTTTATTTATGACGAACTATAGATACATACATACATACCAAACTCTAAATACACAGTTTATTTATGACGAACTATAGATACATACAT
>NW_013945902.1:0-314 GCF_000517525.1 Limulus polyphemus
ATATTAGGGGAACAAGTTAAACGCGGTAGCAGACGAAAGAACGTTACCGACTATCGGAGAATTTTCCACGGACCCGATCTCGACGGCGGTACCTTACGCCTCTGCGGAACGCCTCCGGGAACGCGGCCGAGGTTCCGTCGGCGATACCTCGACCGGTGGAACGCCAAGGGAAACTAAGGTTAGGGTCATCCCTCTCAAAAGTACGGGGTACGGTCTCCGCCTCAGATACGCGGAAAGCCTCGGCATTGTAACGTTCTTTCGTCTGCTACCGCGTTTAACTTGTTCCCCATAATATAAGACCGACTATCGGAGAA
>NW_013945903.1:0-291 GCF_000517525.1 Limulus polyphemus
ATAAAGGATTTATCAATACTGTGTACTGTAAATAAGAAGACACAAGATTTAACAATAATGTGTCCTGTCAATAAGAATATACAGAATTTATCAATACTACACAGTATTGTTAAATCTTGTGTATTCTTTTTGACAGAACACAGTATTGACAAATCATGTATCTTCGTATTAACAGGACACAGTATTGTTAAATCTTGTGTCTTCTTATTGATAGTACACTCTTCTTTTTGACAGAACACAGTATTGACACAAGATTTAACAATACTGTGTTAACAAGCCACAAGATTTAAC
>NW_013945904.1:0-781 GCF_000517525.1 Limulus polyphemus
AGTACTTAGTATCGTTAAATTTTCTGTCTTCTTATTGACAGGACACATTATTGTTAAATCTTGTGTTTTCTTACTGACAGTGCACATTATCTTTGAATATTGTTTCTTCTTATTGACAGTACACAGCATTGTTAAATCTTGTGTCTTCTTATTGACAGTACACAGTATCGTTAAATCTTGTGTCTTCTTATTGACAGGACACATTATGTTAAATCTTATGTTTTCTTACTGACAGTACACATTATCGTTAAATCTTGTGTCTTCTTATTGACAGTACACAGTATCGTTAAATCTTATGTCTTCTTATTGACAGTACTTAGTATCGTTAAATTTTCTGTCTTCTTATTGACAGGACACATTATTGTTAAATCTTGTGTTTTCTTACTGACAGTGCACATTATCTTTGAATATTGTTTCTTCTTATTGACAGTACACAGTATTGTTAAATCTTGTGTCTTCTTATTGACAGTACACAGTATCGATAAATCTTGTGTCTTCTTTTTGACAGTACACAGTATCGTTAAATCTTGTGTCTTCTTATTGACAGTACACAGTATCGTTAAATCTTGTGTCTTCTTATTGAAAGTACACAGTATCGTTAAATCTTCTGTTATCTTATTGATAGTATACAGTATTGTTAAATCTTGTGTCTTCTTAATGAAAGTATACAGTATCGTTAAATCTTGTGTCTTCTTATTGACAGTACACAGTATCGTTAAATCTTGTGTCTTCTTATTGAAAGTTCACAGTATCGTTAAATCTTGTGTCTACTTATTGACAG
>NW_013945905.1:0-306 GCF_000517525.1 Limulus polyphemus
TATAGAAATAAGTAATGTTACAAACTAGAGTATATAGAGATAAGTAATGTTAGAAACTAGAGTATGTAGAGATAAGTAATGTTACAAACTAGAGTATACAGAGATAAATAATTTTAGAAACTAGAGTATATAGAGATAAGTAATGTTAGAAACTAGAGTATATAGAGATAAGTGATGTTACAAACTAGAGTATATAGAGATAAGTAATGTTACAAACTAGAGTATATAGAGATAAGTAATGTTACAAACTAGAGTATATAGAAATAAGTAATGTTACAAACTAGAGTATATAGAGATAAGTAATGT
>NW_013945906.1:0-419 GCF_000517525.1 Limulus polyphemus
GTGTCTTCTTATTGACAGTACACAGTATTGACAAATCCTGTATATTCTTATTGAAAGGACACATTATTTTTAAATCTTGTGTCTTTTTATTGACAGTACACAGTAACGTTATATCTTTTGGCTTGTTAGTGATAGTACACAGTATCATTAAATATTATGACTTGTTATGATAGTACACAGTATCGTTAAATCTTGTGTCTTTTTATTGACAGTACACGATATTGATAAATCCTTTTTCTTCTTATTGACAGGACACAGTATTGTTAAATCTTGTGTCTTCTTATTGACAGTACCCCAGTATTGATAAATCCTGTATCTTCTTATTGACAGGACACAGTATTGTTAAATCTTGTCTCTTCTTATTGACAGTACACAGTATCGTTAAATTTTTTGTCTTCTTATTGACAGTACACAGTATT
>NW_013945907.1:0-594 GCF_000517525.1 Limulus polyphemus
AAGATTTAACAATACTATGTACTATCAAACAGAAAACAAGATTTAACAATACTATGAACTATCAATAAGAACACAAGATTTCATAATACTGTGTATTGTCAATAAGAAAACACAAGATTTAACAATACTGTGTACTCTGAATAAGAAGACAAAAGATTCAACAATACTGTTTACTCTCAATAAGAAGACACAAGCTTTAACAATACTATGTACTATCAATAAGAAAAAATTTAGCAATACTATGAACTATGAATAAGAAGACAAGATTTAACGATACTTTGTACTGTCAATAAGAAGACACAAGATTTAACAATACTTAGTACTGTAAATAACAGGCCATAAGATTCAACGATACTGTGTACTATCAATAACAAGCCCCAAGATTTAATGATACTGTGTACTGTTAATAAGAAGACACAGAATTTAACAATACTGTGTACTGTCAATAAGAAGACACAAGATTTAACAATACTGTGTACTTTCAATAACACGACATAAAGATTTAACAAAACTGTGTTCTATCGATAAGAAGACTCAAGATTTTACGATACTGTGTACTGTCAATAAGAAGACACAAAATTTAACAATACTATG
>NW_013945908.1:0-405 GCF_000517525.1 Limulus polyphemus
ATTCCATCGTTAATGTATTGTCAACACTTAATATAATAATATTCAGCTGATTTTCCATGGTTAATGTATTGTCAACACTTAACATAATAATTTACAGCTGATATTCCACAGTTAATGTATTGTCAACACATAATATAATAATATACAGCTGATATTCCACAGTTAATGTATTGTCAACACTTAATATAATAATATACAGCAGATATTACATGGTTAATTTATTCCATACACTTAACATAATAATATACAGCTGATATTCTATGGTTTATGTATTGCCAACACTTAACATAATAGTATACAGCTGATATTTTATGCTTAATGTATTGTCAACACTAAACATAATAATATACAGCTGATATTCCATGGTTATTGTATTGTCAACACATAATTTTATAATATACAGCT
>NW_013945909.1:0-1003 GCF_000517525.1 Limulus polyphemus
CATGGACTTGTTGTCCCAAATAACGCTAAAGATGAGTATGGGTTACACATTCAGTAACTAGAGCTAAACCTATGTGTTGATGGAGTAGTTTAACCAAGTAAGGCTAAAGATGAGTATGGTGGTTATAAATTCGGTAACTAAAGTTACACCTAGGTGTTCGTGGAGTTGGTGTACCAAATAATGCTAAGGTTGAGTATGGTTTGTTATAAATTTGGTAACTATAGTAACACCTAGGTGTTCATGGAGTAGTTGTGCCAGGTAAAGCTAAAGATGAGTATGGTGGTTATAAATTGTGTAACTAGAGTTACACCTAGGTGTTCGTGGAGTTGTTGTACCGAATAACGCTAAAGATGAGTATGTTGGTTACAAATTCGGTAACTAGAGTTACACCTAGATGTTCGTGGAGTTGTTGTACCAAATAACGCTAACGATGAGTATGGTGGTTATAAATTCGGTAACTTAGGTGTAACTCTAGTTACCGAATTTATAACCACCATATTCATCTTTAGCCTTACTTGGTACAACTACTCAATGAACACATAGGTGTAACTCTGGTATTCGAGGAGTACTTGTACCAAGTAAGGCTAAAGATGAATATGGTGGTTATAAATTCGGTAACTGAAGTTACACCTAGGTATTCGTGGAGTATAACCACCATACTCATCGTTAGCGTTATTTGGTACAACAACTCCAAGAACACCTAGGTTTAACTCTAGTTACCGAATTTGTAACCACCATACTCATCTTTAGCGTTTTTTGGTACAACAATTCAGTAACTAGAGTTACACCTAGGTGTTCATAGAGTAGTTGTACCGAGTAAGTCTTAAGATGAGTATGGATGGTTATAAATTCTGTAACTAGAGTTACAACTAAGTGTTCATAGAGTAGTTGTACCAAGTAAGGCTAAAGATGAGTATGATGGTTATAAATTCTGAAACTAGAGTTACACCTATGTGTTCTTGGAGTTGTTTTGCCAGGTAAAGCTAAAGATGAGTATGGTGGT
>NW_013945910.1:0-408 GCF_000517525.1 Limulus polyphemus
AAATCTTGTGTCTTCTTATTGACAGGACACAGTATCGTTAAATCTTGTATCTTCTTATTGACAGTACACAGTATCGTTAAATATTGTGTATTCTTAGTACTGTCAACAATATTTAACGATACTGTGATACAAGATTTAACGATACTGTGTCCTGTCAATAAGAAGACACAAGATTTAACAATACTGTGTACTGTCAATAAGAATACAGTATCGTTAAATCTTGTGTCTTCTTATTGACAGGACACATCATTGTTAAATCTTGTGTTTTCTTACTGACAGTACACATTATCGTTGAATATTGTGTCTTCCTGTGTATTGTCAATAATTTGTTAAATACTTGTGTCTTCTTATTGACAGTACACAGTATCGTTAAATCTTGTGTCTTCTTATTGACAGTACACAGTATCA
>NW_013945911.1:0-294 GCF_000517525.1 Limulus polyphemus
TATAAATATCCCCAAACAAAATGTCAAAGGACTCTTTAATCAGATCTGGTATAAATATCTCCAAGCAAAGTGACAAAGGACTCTTTAATCAGATCTAATATAAATATCCCCAAAGAAAGTGACAAAGGACTCTTTAATCAGATCTGGTATAAATATCCCCAAAGAAAGTGACAAAGGACTCTTTAATCAGATCTGATATAAATATCCCCAAAGAAAGTGACAAAGGACTCTTTAATCAGATCTGATATAAATATCCCCAAACAAACTGACAAAGGACTCTTTAATCAGATCTGA
>NW_013945912.1:0-330 GCF_000517525.1 Limulus polyphemus
TATCCAAGCTGAATGAATTGTAAGGTAATACTAGTTACTACCTAACCTGAATGAATTGTAATGTAACAGTAGCTACTATCCAATCTGAATGAATTGTGAATTGTAAGGTAATACTAGCTAGCTACTATTCAAGCTGAATGAATTGTAAGGTAATACTAGGTAGTATACAAGCTGAATGAATTGTAAGGTAATACTAGCTACTATCCTATCTGGATGAATTGTAAGGTAACACTAGCTACTATCCAAGCTGAATGAATTATAAGGTAACACTAGCTACTATCCAAGCTGAATGAATTGTAAGGTAACACTAGCTACTATCCAAGATGAATG
>NW_013945913.1:0-419 GCF_000517525.1 Limulus polyphemus
CCGTCCACGTTCAAGACTGTTTTATGTGTATACAATATCTACCTTACCGGCCACGTTTAAAGCTGTTTTATCTGTATATAATATCTATCTTAACGTCCACGTTCAAGACTGTTTTATATGTGTATAATATCTATCTTACCGTCCACGTTCAAGACTGTTTTATCTGTATACAATATCTATCTTACCGGCCACGTTCAAGACTGTTTTATCTGTATATAATATCTATCTTACCGGTCCACGTTTAAAATGTTTTATGTGTATACAATATCTATCTTACCGGCCACGTTAAAACTGTTTTATCTGTATACAATATCTATCTTACCGGCCACGTTTAAAACTGTTTTATCTGTATATAATATCTACCTTACAGGCCACGTTCAAGACTGTTTTATATGTATATAATATCTATCTTACCGTCC
>NW_013945914.1:0-264 GCF_000517525.1 Limulus polyphemus
TTTTTGTGGTCGTTTTATGTTACTCTTTTATTGGCGTTTCTGAAAGCGTATGTGTACTGCAGTGAAGCTTTTGGTTACTGATTGTTTTTCGATTTCTGGTTACCAGAGGGTCCTAAATTGATGATTCTTCACCAAATTTGTTATGTAGGTACACTTTAACGTAGCGTAGTAACATGCAGAGTTTTACCTTCCTACTCTTTGTTTAAAAGGAGTTATGGAACGTTTTGCGTTTTGTACCAGTACGTCGTTCCATTTGGACGGATC
>NW_013945915.1:0-267 GCF_000517525.1 Limulus polyphemus
AAGCTCTACTTCACAACCGACATCTTGTCCTGACATATAACTAGCATCATATTTTGACAACTCAAGCAATACCTTACAAAACACATCTTGTCCTGACATATAACTAGCATCATGTTTTGTCAAATCAAGCAATACCTTACAACTCGCATCTTCTCCTGACATATAACTAGCGTCATATTTTGTCAAATGAAGCTCTAACTTACAACTCCATCTTTCCTGATATATAACTAGCATCATATTTTGTCAAATCAAGCTCTACCTTACAAC
>NW_013945916.1:0-349 GCF_000517525.1 Limulus polyphemus
TCCTAGTGTTCAAGGGCACTTAGTGTTTTACTTGTTACTAACAATACTATTGATTTAGTCCTAGTTTTAAAAGGCACTTAGTGTTTTCTTTGTCACTAACTGTACTACTGATTTAGTCCTAGTTTTGAAGGGCACTTAGTGTTTTACTTGTTACTAACTGTACTATTGATTTAGTTCTAGTTTTCAAAGGCACTTAGTGTTTTACTTGTTATTAACTGTAGTATTGATTTAGTCCTAGTGTTCAAGGGCACATAGTGTTTTATTGTTGCTAACTGTAATATTGATTTAGTACTAGTTGTCAAGGGCACTTAGTGTTTTACTTGTTACTAACAATACTAACGATTTAGTT
>NW_013945917.1:0-317 GCF_000517525.1 Limulus polyphemus
TATTCGACGATAATGTGTACTGTCAGTAAGAAAACACAAGATTTAACAATAATGTGTCCTGTCAATAAGAAGACACAAGATTTAACGATACTGTGTACTGTCAATAAGAAGACACAAGATTTAACGATACTGTGTACTGTCAATAAGAAGACACAAGATTTAACGATACTGTGTACTGTCAATAAGAAGACACAAGATTTAACGATAATGTGTACTGTCAGTAAGAAGACACAATATTTAACAATAATGTGTCCTGTCAATAAGAAGACACAAGATTTTAACGATACTGTGTACTGTCAAAAAAAGCAACAAGATTT
>NW_013945918.1:0-797 GCF_000517525.1 Limulus polyphemus
AAGGTGTTCGTGGAGTTGTTGTACCAAATAACGCTAAAGATGAGTATGGTGGTTATAAATTCGGTAACTAGATTTACACCTAAGTATTCATGGACGTATATGGATTAGTTCTACCAAGTAAAGCTAAAGATGAATATGGTGGTTATAAATTATGTAACTAGAGTTACACCTAAGTGTTCATGGAGTAGTTGTACCAAGTAAGGCTAAAGATAAGTATGGTGGTAATAAATTCCGTAACTATAGTTACACCTAGCTGTTTATGGAGTAGTTGTACCAAGTAAGGCTAAAGATGAGTATGGTGGTTATAAATTTCGTAACCATAGTTACACATAGGTGTTCATAGAGTAGTTGTACCAAGTAAGGCTAGAGATGAGTATGGTGTTTATAAATTTTGTAATTAGAGTTACACCTAGGTGTTCGTTGAGTTGTTGTTCCTAATAACGATAAAGATGAGTACGGTGGTTATAAATTCGGTAACTAGAGTTACACCTCGGTGTTCTTCGTGTTCTTGTACCAAATAACGCTAAAGATTAGTATGGTGGTTACACATTCGGTAACTAGAGTTACACCTAGTTGTTCATGGAATAGTTGTACCAAGTAAAGCTGAAGATGAGTATGGTTATAAATTCGGAAACTAGAGTTACAACTAGGTGTTCATGGAGTAGTTGTACCAAGTAAGGCTAAAGATGAGTATGGTGGTTATAAATTCTGTAACTAGAGTTACACCTAGGTGTTTATGGAGTAGTTGTACCTAATAACGTTAAAGATGAGTATGGTGGTTATAAATTATGTAACTT
>NW_013945919.1:0-482 GCF_000517525.1 Limulus polyphemus
CAATTAACAAACGGAGACGTAACAGGTGTATCCTTATGGCACGTTTCACTTAACAGTATTCAGTGTGTGTAATTAGTTAATTTCGATGTTTTTTTGTTTTCTTGTCTTTATTGTTCTTGCTATTAAATTTTTTGATGTAATTATGTATATTATTGTATTTATTTGTACCATTTTTTATGCACATGAGTAACTATGAGTGTAGTTAAATAACAAAAAATAGTGTAAGATGTTGTTTTGGTGTTTGTTTTGTGTGTAAATGTTGATTAATAAATTCTAACTAAACGTCACCCGATACCTGTGTTATTAATATGTGAGTATCTTCACGAACGTCGGCGAATTCCATATTTAACAATATATAAAGAACTACACATCTAAATCAAATTAATTGCTTAAATAATGATAGTTATTAAAATATAAGCATTATATTCTAATTTCTATAGTTCCCATTTCTTTGTCCGCCAGTAGCTTAGCAGAAAGTCTGT
>NW_013945920.1:0-407 GCF_000517525.1 Limulus polyphemus
GTGCTTCCCACAGTTCCAACAACCTTTCTGGATACCAGCCTTTCCTGCTGTGGCATCTGCCCTGTGCTGAAGTTGCCAGCATTGAGCTCTCTTGTGGCCCTAGTTTATTACAGTGTCAGCAAAGTCCCTCAAATCTCTCTGAAAGCTGACCTTTTCTGGCCTTGAATCCAGATGACTGTACTAACCTCGGTACCTCTATGCTGGACTTAACGTAGGATTCAAATTCGAGAGCTCTGGCCATTGCATCCTGCATGGTAGAGGGGTGTGCTTGCTTCACTTGTATCTTAAGTTGTGGACTGTCCAAGGCATCTACGAACTGATCTCTCAGCAACAACTTGAGGAGATCGGGTGGTGCAGTTGGGTAGGCCTTGTGTGCCATGCTCTCCAAGTCCTGTGCCAGCTCTTGT
>NW_013945921.1:0-290 GCF_000517525.1 Limulus polyphemus
ATTAACCATGTAACACTAATAGTTTATTACCATGTAACACTAACAGTTTATTACCATGTAACACTGATAGGTTATTACCATGTAACACTAATAGTTTATTACCATGTAACACTAACAGTTTATTACCGTGTAACACTAACAGTTTATTACCATGTAACACAAATAGTTTATTACCATGTAACACTAATAGTTTATTACCATGTAACACTAACAGTTTATTAGTGTTACATCCTTTTATTACGATGTAACACTAACAGTTTATTACCATGTAACACTGATAGGTTATTACC
>NW_013945922.1:0-247 GCF_000517525.1 Limulus polyphemus
GTACGTATATGATGATAACACAACTGTAACATGTTCTGTATCAGGTTTACATTCTACGTATATAATGATTACACAACTGTAACATGCTCAATACCAGGTTTACATTCTACGTATATAATGATTACACAACTGTAACATGCTCAATACCAGGTTTACATTCTACGTATATGATGATTACACAACTGTAACATGCTCAATACCAGGTTTACATTCTACGTATATGATGATAACACAACTGTAACATGCT
>NW_013945923.1:0-361 GCF_000517525.1 Limulus polyphemus
TTTACTGTTGTTAATTACCCTTAATGGTTTGTTATTACTCACTTTTATTCTCGTTTACAGTTGTTAATTACACTTAATTGTTTGCTATTTCTCACTTTTCTTCTCGTTTACTGTTGTTAATTATACTAATGGTTTGTTATTACTCACTTTTCTTTAAACGGGCAGGTTGTTAATTACATTTAATGGTTTGTTATTGAAGAAAAGTGATTAACAGAAAACGGGTTAATTATACTTAATGGTTTGTTATTACTCACTTTTCTTCCCGTTTACCAAACCATTAAATGTAATTAACAACCTTCATTACTCACTTTTCTTCTCGTTTACTGTTGTTAATTACACTAATGGTTTGTTATTACTCACT
>NW_013945924.1:0-350 GCF_000517525.1 Limulus polyphemus
ACTACTCAACAGTCGTGTACAAACTACACTACTCAACAGTTTGTACAAAATACACTACTCAACAGTCGTGTACAAACTACACTACTCAACAGTCGTGTACAAAATACACTACTCAACAGTCGTGTACAAAATACACTACTCAACAGTCGTGTACAAAATACACTACTCAACAGTCGTGTACAAACTACACTACTCAACAGTCGTGTACAAACTACACTACTCAACAGTCGTGTACAAACTACACTACTCAACGGCCGTGTACAAAATACACTACTCAACAGTCGTGTACAAACTACACTACTCAACAGTCGTGTACAAACTACACTACTCAACAGTCGTGTACAAACTAC
>NW_013945925.1:0-418 GCF_000517525.1 Limulus polyphemus
GAAACAAGAAGAAAGATTACGGCAGTGGCAAGAAAACCTACTACAATGGCAGCTCGAACAGCAAAATAAACAAGAGAGAATACAGCAGTTGTTGGAGGAAAAAGAAAAGAACTGCTGTAATTTCTCTTCTTGTTTCTTTTCTAGTTCTTCTTGTTTCTCGTTCTTCTTGTTTATTTTCTTTCTCCTCCAACAAAAGAAACAAGAAGAGAGACTACAGCAGTGGCAACTGGAACAAGAAAGGAAACAAGAAGTACAAATGGAAAACATTAGTAAATTTAAAAGCGAATTAGATACGTTAAAGGACGATCTATTGACTTTTACACAAGGAGGGTACATTGACCATCGACTTAACCAGCCCCAGACAATGACAAGCCCTATTTAGACCCTGCAGCTAAATCCTAATGCAGACATATTCAGT
>NW_013945926.1:0-425 GCF_000517525.1 Limulus polyphemus
TAGTGGAAAACTGACTAAAACGACCCATATCAATGTCAACAAAATCTAGTGGAAGGAAGACTAAAAGACCGTTATAACAGTCGATAAAATATAGTTTAAGAAGGATTAAAAATACCATTATGAAAGTCATTAAAATATAGTGTAAGAAAGACTAAAAATTTGATAAGGTTCCTTTTAGTTCGTTTTCCACTAGATTTTTTTGACTTTGAAAACGTGTTTTTAGTTTTCTTCCACTCGATTTTGTCGACTTTCATAACTGACTTTTTAGGCCTTCTTAGACTAGTTATTTTTGACATTGATAGCGGTTGTCAACAAAATCTGGAGGAAGGAAGACTAAAAGACCGTTTATAACAGTCGACAAAATATAGTGGAAAACTTACTAAAACGACCCATATCAATGTCAACAAAATCTAGTGGAAGGAAGA
>NW_013945927.1:0-600 GCF_000517525.1 Limulus polyphemus
CGTTTTACTCAGTTTTCCAATATATTTTGTCGACTGTTATACACGGTCTTTTAGTCTTCCTTCTTCCAGATTTTGTTGACATTGATAAGGGTCCTTTTAGTCAGTTTTCAACTATATTTTGTCGACTGTTATAACAGACTTTTAGTCTTCCTTCCACTAGATTTTGTTGACATTGATATGGGTCCTTTTAGTCAGTTTTCCACTAGATTTTGTTTACTTTGAAAACGTGTTTTTAGTTTTCTTCCACTCTATTTAAAGACTAAAAATACCGCTATCAAAGTCAAAAATATCTAGTCTAAGAAGACCTAAAAAGTCAGTTATGAAAGTCGACCTTACACTATATTTTAATGACTTTCATAATGGTAAAGAAGGATTAAAAAAAACTATATTTTGTCGACTGGTATAAAGGTCTTTTAGATTTCCTTCCACTAGATTTTGTTGACATTGATATAGGTCGTTTTAGTCAGTTTTCAACTATATTTGGTCGACTGTTATAAACGGTCTTTTAGTATTCCTTCCTCCAATTTTTGTTGACATTGATGAGGTTCCTTTTAGTTCGTTTTCCACTAGATTTTGTTGACTTTGAAAACGTGTTTTTAG
>NW_013945928.1:0-200 GCF_000517525.1 Limulus polyphemus
TGTGTCTTCTTATTGACAGTACACAGTTTTGTTAAATCTTGTGTCTTCTTATTGAAAGACACAGTATTGTTAAATCTTTTGTCTTCTTATTGACAGTACACAGTATAGTTAAATCTTGTGTCTTCTTATTGACAGTACACAGTATTGTTAAATCTTGTGTCTTCTTATTGACAGTACACAGTATCGTTATATCTTGTGTC
>NW_013945929.1:0-668 GCF_000517525.1 Limulus polyphemus
TGTCTTCTTATTGACAGGACACATTATTGTTAAATCTTGTGTTTTCTTACTGACAGGACACATTATTGTTAAATCTTGTGTTTTCTTACTGACAGTACACATTATCGTCGAATATTGTCTCTTCTTATTGACAGTACACTTGTGTCTTCTTATTGACAGTACACAGCATCGTTAAATCTTGTGTCTTCTTATTTTCTTATTGACAGTACACAGTATCGTTAAATGTCAATAAGAAGAGAGAAGAGTACACAGTATCGTTAAATCTATTGTCTTCTTAATGACAGGACACATTATTGTTAAATCTTGTGTTTTCTTACTGACAGTACACACTATCGTTGAATATTGTGTCTTCTTATTGACACTACACAGTATCGTTAAATCTTGTGTCTTCTTATTGACAGTACACAGTATCGTTAAATCTTGTGTCTTCTTTTTGACAGTACACAGTATCGTTGAATCTTCTGTCTTCTTATTGACAGTACACAGTATCGTTAAATCTTGTGTCTTCTTATTGACAGTACACAGTATCCTTATATCTTGTGTCTTCTATTGACAGTACACAGTATCGTAAATCTTGTGTCTTCTTATTGACAGTACACAGTATCGTTAAATCTTGTGTCTTCTCAATGACAGTACACAGTATCGTTAAATCTTGTGTCTTCTTATTG
>NW_013945930.1:0-240 GCF_000517525.1 Limulus polyphemus
ATATCGCATTAACATTTAGAAAATCTGGAATAATTACTGAAATTAGGCTTATAATTTAACATGCTAAATGTTATGAGAAAACTACAGTAGGCCTATTATAACATTTATCATGATAGAGTAGGCTAATTTTGGTAGATATTCCAGATTTTTTTATTGTATAACAACGTGCCCCACCTATTATATTGTTACGTCTCCGTGTGTTAATTAATTTTCCGTAACTTCGTTCCGTCGAAACTAAAG
>NW_013945931.1:0-390 GCF_000517525.1 Limulus polyphemus
GGATAGTAGTTAGTGTTACTTTACAATTCATTCAGGTTGTATAATAGCTTGTATTCCCGTACAATTCATCCAGATGGGATAGTAGCTAGGGTTACCTTACAATTCACTCAGATTGTATAGTAGCTAGTATTACCTTACAATTCATGCAGGTTAGATAGTAACTAGTATTACCTTACAATTCATTCAGCTTGAATAGTAGCTAGTGTTACCTTACAATTCATTCAGCTTGGATAATAGCTTGTGTTACTTTACAATTCATTCAGCTTGGATAGTAGCTGGGTAAGGTAACACTAACTACTATCCAAGATGAATGAATTGTAAGGTAACAGCTGAATGAATTTTAGATAGTAGCTAGTGTTAACCTTATAATTCATTCAGCTTGGATAGTAG
>NW_013945932.1:0-368 GCF_000517525.1 Limulus polyphemus
CAGTACACAGTATCGTTAAATCTTGTGTCTTCTTATTGACAGTACACAGTATCGTTATATCTTGATTCTTCTTATTGACATTACACAGTATCGTTAAATCTTGTGTCTTCTTATTGACAGGACACATTATTGTTAAATCTTGTGTTTTCTTATTGACAGTACACAGTATCGTTAAATCTTGTGTCTTCTTATTGACAGTACACAGTATCGTTAAATCTTGTGTCTTTATATTGACAGTACACAGTATCGTTATATCTTGAGTCTTCTTATTGACAGTACACAGTATCGTTAAATCTTATGTCTTCTTATTGACAGGACACATTATTGTTAAATCTTGTGTTTCTTACTTGACAGTACACATTATCGTT
>NW_013945933.1:0-592 GCF_000517525.1 Limulus polyphemus
TCTCGTAATCCTCCTTCCGTAACATCTTTAATGTATTTTGTGTAAGAATGGTTTAGCACGTTTTTCTTTGGTAATTACTGTTATTAGTGTACTTATAGCTTAATCCTAGTTACTTGATTTAGAAAATTTCCTACTGCAAGCTATATCTTTTTCATTCTTCTTTAAATTCACGCGTTTTGTCTCTCCCTTCACTATGTTCTGAACACTATTTATATAAGCTATTTAGTAACACAAAATTTGTTATGGTTAACATCTAACGATATCAAACAACTTAAGAACTATTTTAATTGTATTTCTAATACAATATTCCGAACAGCCTTTTTTGATTTTGTTTCTATAAATTCTTTTAGAAGTGTTTAGGAGATCTGAAGATTTAGAAAACATTCGAGGTTAGTTATCATTACAAACAATTGTGTGTTATACGTGATAATCAACATTAAGGTGTTTTGCAAATTTCCAATCACACATGGTGTATTTTCTTTAGTTAATTATCGTCTAAGAATGTTTCCACTTTCCAATTCCAAATGCGCGAACAAAGACGGTCGTTTTCAGAAATATCTATATCTAGGTAATTTTTCAAATGGGTTTATAT
>NW_013945934.1:0-280 GCF_000517525.1 Limulus polyphemus
GTTTATTTTCTTTCTCCTCTAACAACTGCTGTAATCTTTCTTCTTGTTTATTTTCTTTCTCCTCCAACAACTGCTGTAATTTCTCTTCTTAACAAATAAACGTTCGAGCTGCCACTGTTGGAGATTTTCTTGCCACTGCTGTAATCTTTCTTCTTGTTTCTTTTCTTTTTCCTCCAACAACTGTTGTAATTTCGCTTCTCGTTCTTCTTGTTTCTTTTCTTGTTTATTTTCTCGTTCTTCTTGTTTCTTTTCTTGTTTATTTTCTTCGTTCTTCTTGTTT
>NW_013945935.1:0-1077 GCF_000517525.1 Limulus polyphemus
AAAATGAAGTTTATATATATTTTCAACATTTTAAGATGGTTAACCAAACCATGGAATGGCCCATCGAAAAATGGTCATTATTATTACAAAGTGTTTTAACTGGTAAAGCCCAAGAAACTTATGCCACTCTCTATTTAGAAGACTGTATGACTTATGATAAGGTTAAAGCAGCTATTCTCAAAGCACACGAGTTAGAACCAGAGACTTATCGACAAAAGTTTCGAGGTTATCACAAAGAAGATAATCAAATTTATATGGAATTTGCCCACGAAAAAGAGGTTTATTTTGATCGATTCTGTAATTCTAAGCATATTGGCAACACTTTCGACAAACTAAGACAATTATGTCTAATTAAGGAATTTAAACATTGTGCACGTGACGCCTTCAGAACTTACTTGGAAGAAAAGAAAGGTGAAACACTACAGGAAGCATCCGCTCTTTGATTACGCTTTAAGACATAAAACCACTTTACATAAAAAGAAATTACTATCATCTCAACAAATATATCATCTGTTCAATTCACTAAAGTTGAGGATCCTTCTAAAAACTCCAGTTCCTCTAGTTCGAAATCTTCTGACAGTCAGGATAAAACTTCTTTAAAACAATCAAGGCCTGTCTGCCATTTTTGTAAATAAGGACTGGTCATGTTATGTCCGATTGTTGGTGTTTGAAAAAGAAAACCAGTGCGTTTGTGTTCACATATGGACGTAGTTTCACCAGATCACCCGATGTTGTTGATTTGGCCACTGATTTAAAAGATGATCTAATCAGGGAAGAATATAGACCTTTTGGGTCTGTGTCTTTGACAAATGACACTGGCAGTCCCATACCCACACGTATTCTACGTGATACTGGTGCGATTTAATCATTGTTGTTAGAAGGTATATTGCATTTAGATTCGATTTCTGACACTGGTGAGTATGTTATTGCTCAGGGTTTTGAGGGTGGCTGTGTTAATGTTCCTCTTCATAACATTTATTTAGCATCAGACCTAGTTTCGGGACCAGTTGTGGTTGTGGTAAGACCTACTCTGCCAATTAAGGGTGTATCATTGCTGTTGCGAAACGACTTGGCTTG
>NW_013945936.1:0-669 GCF_000517525.1 Limulus polyphemus
ACATATCAAATCCTTAACTTCTTTCAAAACCTTTGATTAAATATTATCTGATCCAGAAGACTTATAATTCTTTGAACTTCCCAGTTTTTTCTTAACAAGCTCAGAATTAATGTGATCATCTTCTTCAGTCTTATTTCAGTCCATCTTCAACTGTTGAGGATGAGGGATATTGCTTAAATCTTCATTAGTGATAATTGAAGAAACAGTAACATTTAATAACCCAGCCATCCCATAATCATCAAATATTAGCCATCCGTTGAAGGTCCTACTCCCATCCTAACATCCTGCTTATCCTTAATGTATTTGAAGAAATTCTTATTATTAATTTTGAAACTTTCAACCAACCTTGTTTTTATATACCTTTGATTTCCCATTTGACTAACTCTCTTGATTTTATACAATCCTCTAAAATCTGCAGCCAATTTAAACTTCAAATATTTATAATAATTTTAATTTTGTTCTTTATAACCTTGCGAGACAACCTTAGTTTTTTACTTACAGCCACCATTTCTTACCTATAAACAACATGCATATTTTGAGTATTTAATAACTTACCTTTAAAATTTTCCATTTTTTTCCAGTATCTCCAGTTAATTCAGTTGCCCATTTCATAGAAGGTAATTCCTTCTCATACTTCAAAATGTGCTCTTTTGAAATTTGGAACCAAAA
>NW_013945937.1:0-282 GCF_000517525.1 Limulus polyphemus
TCAATGCGAAGTTAGATATTCAAGTTTGAATCAATGCGAAGTCAGATATTCAAGTTTGAATCAATGCGAAGTCAGATATTCAAGTTTGAATCAATGCAAAGTCAGATATTCAAGTTTGAATCAATGCAAAGTCAGATATTCAAGTTTGAATCAATGCGAAGTCAGATATTCAAGTTTGAATCAATGCGAAGTCAGATATTCAAGTTTGAATCAATGCAAAGTCAGATATTCAAGTTTGAATCAATGCAAAGTCAGATATTCAAGTTTGAATCAATGCAAAGT
>NW_013945938.1:0-4417 GCF_000517525.1 Limulus polyphemus
TAGAACCGTTTTCACAAGGACGGGATCGAACACGGGCATCATTATTAAGAGCAAGATGTCTCAAGCAATTGAACACGAGGTGAGACGAATGTTGTCCAGACTATGGACTGCAGGAAAAATCTCTTTCCGTAATTTAGGGCTTTGAGTGCATTATAATGGTAACTAGTAACGACTACTGTATTACTGAGATTCGTGTTTGGTAGAAATGTCGTGATTCCTTTTAATGTGTACCTTTTCTAGATTTATAGCTTCAACAGTTATTAAGAAATCGCTCTCTGCTTGTAAAGTAAAGATAAATTCAATTTATTTTCGAGTTTCTAAGTCAGTATCTTTAGAATACTAAAGTGAATGGCTCAGTTGTTTTATGTTTTATATAATAACACTCAACAGAATATGTTTTCCAACTAGATTTTATCATGCATAACAGATATTGGCCTCAATATTGTGAATCGTTCAATTGTTTTATGTTTTATATTATCATACTCAACAGAACATGTTTCCTAATCATAGTTTATGATGTATAAGAGATATTGGCTTCAATTTTGTGAAACGTTTAGTTGTTTTATGTTTTATATAATAACACTCAACAGAATATGTTTTCCAACCAGAAAGCACAAAACAACTGAACGGCTCATAAAAGTCAGGCCAATATCTCTTATACATCATAAACTTTGATTAGCAAACATATTCTGTTGAGTATTATTATATAAAAAATAAAACAACTGAACGACTCACAAAAACGAGACCAATATCTCATATGCACGATCGAATTATTATATAAGCACAAAACAACTGAACGGCTCATAAAAGTCAGGCCAATATCTCTTATACATCATAAACTTTGATTAGCAAACATATTCTGTTGAGTATTATTATATAAAACATAAAACAACTGACCGATTCACAAAAGTGAAGCCTATATCTGTTATGCATGATAATATGTGGTTAGGAAACATACTCTTGGGTGTTATTATGCACAAAACAACTGAACGGCTCATAAAAGTCAGGCCAATATCTGTTATACGTGATAAAATATGATTAGCAAACATATTATGTTCATTATTAGCAAACATATTCTGTTCATTATTATTATATAAACATAAAATATGTTTTTCAATATCAAAAACAAAAGTGAGGCTAATATCTGTTATACGTGATAAAATATGATTAGCAAACATATTCTGTTCATTATTATTATATAAACACAAAACAACTGAACGGCTCATAAAAGTCAGGCCAATATCTGTTATACGTGATAAAATATGAATCCGAAACAACATGCCTTTAAACATGAGATAAAGCATTTTAATAAGTTAAACTGAGTTCAAATCTGTAATAGATGTCACAGACTAAAAACGGATAGAATTTGAAAGTTAAATATTATTACTTGCGCTGACCAGATAACGAGTCAGAACTAAAGTTTCTTTAAGATGATCGTATTTAAGATTGATCATGGAACTGAAAACAAATAACCGGAAAACATTAATATAAGATTATGCATAAATATCTTGAAACTTTATCCCTAATTATATTTATAACATTGTTTTAAAATATTTGTAAAATATCATTGTTATAGCAGATATTTGAATAAAGGTAACTGCTTTAAGATTAAACAATGTTAAACTTCATCCCGAATTGTTTTTATCATATTGTTTTAAAAGTCATTTGTAAAATATCATTATTATAGCAGATATTTGAATAAAGGTAACTGCTATAAGGTTAAACAATGTTAAAATAAACCTATTGTACAGACACACGTGATTAAAACGTCTTCTAACAGTGGGCTATCCAATTGTCTCATACGTTCAATACTCTGTTCTAGTTTTCGCTACTACAAGTAACTATCAACAATATGTTATTTACATACCGAAAGAAACAATCATTAAGAGCATTAGTTTCGCCATTTACAGAAAATTATTGAAAAAATTTCCTAGAAATTCATTTTCTAATTTTCCCAATAACCAGATTTCTTCTATGGTATTTTGACTTGAAATTAATATGTTATTTTTCTGAAAATAGAATTATCTTTAAGCACGAATATTTTTTTCTCGCACATTTTTATCTCCAGTACTTTAATATTTTTGAAACTAATGTATACCTAAGATATTCTTAGAAATTAAACTCCCACATTAAGCTTATGGTTAGTTAGTTGCGATTTAAAATAATCGATCTAATTTACTAACGATCTTAAAGAATTTGATTGCAGAACGTGAAATTTATTTTCCGAATCATTAAGAAAAAATAAACTTTATATCTTAACGAACACCTGTATTTCTCTAAAGGTTTATTTCTACCACGGCATGGGAACGTGATTTGAGTTTAAACCAACTGCCTTCTTTCGTACATGTTTATGGAACGTATATAGTTTTATAAGAGTGTTATTTAATTTTTTTCTGACGAAGTCAAGGTTTCACGTATGACATGAAATCGAATAATTACGGGTCTAATGCCGCTCAATTAATTAATTCTACGGTGATCAGAAATAATTATTCGAATTTTGAGAGATTTGGTTGTCTGTAGAATTCTTTTCAAATATTGCTTTACTTTTAACCTAATCTTCAAAGAAAACGTAACAAGATCCTTTTTTTTTTGTAGCATGGCACTTATGAAAGATATTGTGAAAGATTGTTAAAAACATCCCATGTGGTCTAGTGGCTAGGATACCTGGCTCTCACCCAGGAGGCCCGGGTTCGATTCTACACACTAAGAATAGCATCTATTCCGGAGTTTTAAAATTCTATATATAAGCCAAGCGCTTTCGAAAGGCGGACCTCCCTTTACTGGGGAAAACTGGGAATGGTTCCTGAAGAAGAAAGGTTCACCTTTCGAAAACTCTCGGATTATATGGTTTTTACCATTTCGTACCTAGACTTACGTGTTTTTCTGAAATCATGAATATTCCGGATTTATCATACGAAGGCAATCCAAAATATGACGAATTTGTTTACGATACACAGCTATTTATTTGATTTGAATTTCATTTCACGAAAACTTCAAACAACAAATTAAATTTTATTAAAAGAAACAAATCCTAGATAAACGAAGCATTTGTAAAAGTACATTTGTATTTTTCTGTATATACATACTACGTCACAATTCACTGGTTGAAATTCTTAACGTGACATATAAAGCAACGGGAAAATATCCTGTCTTACGGCCAAATTGTCCCTTTCTTTTAATCGAACCAGAGCTTCCAAGTAAGAGTCTTGAATCTACCACTAGACCAGTTTGGAATAAAGATTTAATTACCTTAACCACGATGTTTATAAAAGTAATGTTTGTATATTTTAATTCACATTATCAACCAACTGAAATATTTTGTTGTTAAGATTAGTTATACGGAATATATTAATTGAAGATCCTTTTTTTTTCCACTAAGAGCTTCAAGTGTCCTTTACTAACACCTTATTTTCTGATTAAAATATAGAACCGTTTTAACAAGGAAGGGATCGAACACGGGCATCATTATTAAGAGCAAGATGTCTCAAACAATTGAACACGAGGTGAGACGAACGTTGTCCAGACTATGGACTGCAGGAAAAATCTCTTTCCGTAATTTAGGGCTTTGAGTGCATTATAATGGTAACTAGTAACGACTACTGTATTACTGAGATTCGTGTTTGGTAGAAATGTCGTGATTCCTTTTAATGTGTACCTTTTCTAGATTTATAGCTTTAACAGTTATTAAGAAATCGCTCTCTGCTTGTAAAGTAAAGATAAGTTCCATTTATTTTCGAGTTTCTAAGTCAGTATCTTTAGAATACTAAAGTGAATGGCTCAGTTGTTTTATGTTTTATATAATAATACTCAGCAGAAAATGTTTGCAAACCAGATTTTATCATGCATAACAGATATTGGCCTCAATATTGTGAATCGTTCAATTGTTTTATGTTTTATATTATCATACTCAACCGAAAATGTTTCCTAATCATAGTTTATGATGTATAAGAAATATTGGCTTCAATTTTGTGAAACGTTTAGTTGTTTTATGTTTTATATAATAACACTCAACAGAATATGTTTTCCAACCAGATTTTATCATGCATAACAGATATTGGCCTCAATATTGTGAATCGTTCAATTGTTTTATGTTTTATATTATCATACTCAACCGAAAATGTTTCCTAATCATAGTTTATGATGTATAAGAAATATTGGCTTCAATTTTTTGAAACGTTTAGTTGTTTTATGTTTTATATAATAACACCCAACAGAATGTGTTTTCCAACCAGATTTCATCGTGCATATGAGATATTGGTCTCGTTTTTGTGAGTCGTTCAGTTGTTTTATTTTTTATATAATAATATTCAGCAGTATATGTTTGCTAATGGAAGTTTATGATGTATAAGAGATATAGGCGTCACTTTTTTTAATCGTTTAGTTCTTTTATGTTTTATATAATAATACTCAACAGAAC
>NW_013945939.1:0-229 GCF_000517525.1 Limulus polyphemus
ATGTCAAGATGAAATATTGAGTCATCACTTAATAGTTATAACTTCTGTAATAGTTATGTTATGTCAAGATGAAATATTGAATCATCACTTAATAGTTATAACTTCTGTAATAGTTATGTTATGTCAAGATGAAATATTGAATCATCACTTAATAGTAATAACTTCTGTAATAGTTATGTTATGTCAAGATGAAATATTGAGTCATCACTTAATAGTTATAACTTCTGTA
>NW_013945940.1:0-272 GCF_000517525.1 Limulus polyphemus
CTTCTTATTGACAGTACACAGTATCGTTAAATCGTGTGTCTACTTATTGACAGTAAACAGTTTTTTTAAATCTTATGTCTTCTTATTGACATTTAACGATACTGTGTACTTTTGTGTCTTTTTATTGATAGTACACAGTATTGTTAAATCGTGTGTCTACTTATTTTCAGTAAACAGTTTTGTTAAATCTTATATCTTCTTATTGAAAATACACATTATCGTTAAATCTTGTGTCTTCTTATTGGAAGTACACAATATGGTTAAATCTTGTG
>NW_013945941.1:0-484 GCF_000517525.1 Limulus polyphemus
CACTGTGTACTGTCAATTAGAAGACACAAGATTTAACAATATTGTGTCCTGTCATAAAGAAGACACAGGATTTATCAATAATGTGTACTGATCTTCTTATTGACAGGACACAGTATTGTTAAATCTTGTATCTTCTTATTGAACAGTACACGGTGTTGACAAATCCTGTATCTTCTTATTCAGAGGACACGGTATTTTTAAATTTTTTGTCTTCTTATTGACAGTACATAGTATCGTTAAATCTTGTGTCTTCTGATTGACAGTACACAGTTTTGATAAATCCTTTACACAGTATTGTTAAATCTTGTGTCTTCTAATTGCCTGTCAATAAGAAGATACAGGATTTATCAATACTGTGTACTGTCAATAAGAAGACATAAAATTTAACAAAATTGTATCCTGTCAATAAGAAGATAAAGGATTTATCAATACTGTGTACTGTCAATAAGAAGACACAAGATTTATCAATACTGTGTCCTGTCAA
>NW_013945942.1:0-255 GCF_000517525.1 Limulus polyphemus
ACAACCGTGGTGTAGGGAACATTCTATAGCAGGTAAAGATTGTGAACCACCAGACTACAGCCGTGGTGTAGGGAACATTTTATAGCAGTAAAGACTGTGAACCACCAGACTACAGCCGTGGTGTAGGGAACATTCTATAGCAGGTAAAGACTGGGAACCACCAGACTACAGCCGTGGTGTAGGGAACATTTTATAGCAGCTAAAGACTGTGAACCACCAGACTACAGCCGTCTGTATAGTCAGCATTTTATAGCA
>NW_013945943.1:0-500 GCF_000517525.1 Limulus polyphemus
GTAGCCTTACTTGGTACAACTACTCCACGAACACGTAGGTGTAATTCTAGTTACCGAATTTATAACCACCATACTCATCTTTAGCTTTACCTTGGTACAACTACTCCATGAATACCTAGTTGTAATTCTAGTTACAGAATTTATAACCACCATACTCATCATTAGCCTTACTTGGTACAACTACTTCATGAACACCTAGGTGTAACTCTAGTTTCCGAATTTATAACCACCATACTCATCTCTTGTCTTACTTGGTACAATTACTCCATAAACACCTAGGTGTAACTCTAGTTACCGAAATTATAACCACCATACTCATCTTTAGCCTTACTTGGTACAATTACTCTATGAACACCTAGTTGTAACTCTAATTATCGAATTTATAACCACCATACTCATATTTAGGAATACTCGGTACAACTACTTCATGAACAACTAGGTGTAACTCTAGTTTCCGAATTTATTACCACCATACTCATCTTTAGCCTTACTTGGTACAA
>NW_013945944.1:0-299 GCF_000517525.1 Limulus polyphemus
TAACCAGTTCGCAGAGAAAATCATCAATGGATAAAGGCACATTTATAATTTATGAAGAGTCCTAGATCTTTACATACACAAAAATTCTAGTGAAACTTATTGTAGTTGAACATTTCAAGACGAAACTTGAGACTTATTGTTTGTTTGTAATTAAGCGCAAAGCTACACAATGGGTTATCTGTTCTCTGTCCACCACGGATATCGAAACCCGGATTCTAGCGTTGTAAGTCCACAGATATACCGCTGTACAACTGGGGGCACATACGTATTCCTCTCTGTTCATACACAGGTGGAAACTC
>NW_013945945.1:0-540 GCF_000517525.1 Limulus polyphemus
TAATAATAAATTTTAACACAAAATCAGAACAAAATAATTTTTTTGAATATAAATTATAAAATCTTTCACTGATTATCTACTGATTATTATTTGAGATTTCTTGTAGTTTTTATTCGTTTCTTAACTTTATCCACATTAAGTTATAATATTTTAATACATTAAGTTTTGTCTGTATTCCGGCTTCTGTTGCTGAAGTTTTCGAAACGAAATACACTGCTGAAATTTTCTGAATGGTGTTTTTTACATCAGTAAGTGTAGAACAAGGATTACCAACATGTTGAGAAAAAAACATAATATCAATCTTATTATTAACGAAGATATTCAAGTAAATGTTTCGCTAAAGAAATGTTTAAATTACAGAATTTTTATCTTCTATTTTATCTTGCTACAATACACCATAATATCAATGTTTTTATTACCGAATCGTAACTTTGCAGATATTCAAGTAAATGTTTCGCTAAAGAAATGATTCATTTATATAGATAAGTTTGTTTAAAGACCAACCAAGTGAAGGTTTACTTACATTAAATAAATGTTATT
>NW_013945946.1:0-1206 GCF_000517525.1 Limulus polyphemus
ACTATCAATAAGAAGACATAAGATTTAACGATACTGTATACTGTCGATAAGAAAACACAAGATTTAACGATACTGTGTACTGTCAATAAGATAGCACACAGTATCGTTAAATCTTTTGATTTCTTATTGACAGTACACATTATTGTTAAATCTTCTGTCTTCTTATTGACAGTACACAGAATCGTTAAATCTTGAGTCTTCTTATTGATAGTAAACAGTATTGTTAAATTTGGTGTCTTCTTATTGATAATACACAGTATTGTTAAATCAAATCTTGTGTCTTCTTATTTTTAAATCTTGTGTATTCTTATTGCCAGTATACAGTATTGTTAAATCTTGTGTCTTTTTATTGATAGTACATAGTTTTGATAAATCCTTTGTCTTCTTATTGACAGTACACAGTATTGTTAAATCTTGTGTCTTCTTATTGACAGTACACAGAATTGTTAAATCATTTGTCTTCTTATTGACAGAACACAGAATTTTTAAATCTTTTGTCTTCTTATTGAGAGTACACAGTATTCTTAAATCTTGTGTCTTCTTATTGATAGCATAAAGTATTGATCACAGTATCGTTAAATCTTGTGTTTTCTTATCGACAGTACACAGTATTTTGTTAAATATTGTGTCTACTTATTGACAGTATACTTTGTACTGTCAATAAGAAGACACAAGATTTAACAGTACTGTAAACTGTCAATAAGAAGACACAAGATTTAACAATACTGTGTACTGTCAATAAGAAGACATAAAAATTTAACCATACTGTGTACTGTCAAAGAAGAAGACACAAGATTTAACAATACTGTGTACTGTCCATAAGAAGACACAAGATTTAACATTACTGTCTACTGTCAATAAGAAGACACAATATTTAACAATACTGTGTACTGTCAATAAGAAGACACAAGATTTAACATTACTGTCTACTATCAGTAAGAAGACACAAGATTTAACAATACTGTGTACTATCAAAAACAAGACACAAGATTTAACAATACTGTGTACTATCAATAAGAAGACACGAGATTTAACGATACTGTGTACTATAAATAAGAAGACACAAGATTTAACAATACTGTGTACTGTCAATAAGAAGACACAATATTTAACAATACTGTGTACTGTCAATAAGAAGACACAAGATTTAACATTACTGTCTACTATCAGTAAGAAGACACAAGATTACACGATAGTGAGTTTATG
>NW_013945947.1:0-303 GCF_000517525.1 Limulus polyphemus
GTATTGTGGTGATTTAGACACGTTTAGAGGATGAGTATTGTGGTGTGTTAGACACGTTTAGTTGATGAGTATTGTGGTGTGTTAGACACGTTTAGAGGATGAGTATTGTGGTGTGTTAGACACGTTTAGAGGATGAGTATTGTGGTGATTTAGACACGTTTAGAGGATGAGTATTGTGGTGATTTAGACACCTTTAGAGGATGAGTATTGTGGTGTGTTAGACACGTTTAGAGGATGAATATTGTTGTTGTGTGAGACACATTTAGAATATAAGTATTGTGGTGTTAGCCACATTTAGAGGAT
>NW_013945948.1:0-355 GCF_000517525.1 Limulus polyphemus
CTTCGTATTAAGGGAGTTATAGGAGGTTTTGCGTTTTGTACCAGTACTTCGTCACATTTAGACGAATCTTTTTAAAATATTTTATGCAAGGTTTGGGAACTTTTCACATTTACTTACAAAATTCAAACTTTCTATTGTTAGTTTTACGATTTTCGTGGTCGTTTTTGTTACTCTTTTATTGGCTTCAGTGAAAGCGTATGTGTAATGCAGTGAAGCTTTTGGTTCTTATTGTTTCTCGATTTCTTGTTACCAGAGAGTCTTGAATTGATGGTTCTTTACCAAATTAGGTATGTAGGAACGCTCTATCGTAGCACAGTTATATGCAGAGTTTCACCCTCCTACGGTTCATTTTAAA
>NW_013945949.1:0-452 GCF_000517525.1 Limulus polyphemus
TACACAGTATAGTTAAATATTGTGTCTTCTTATTGAAAGTACACGGTATCGTTAAATCTTGTGTCTTCTTATTGACAGTACACAGTATCGTTAAATCTTGTGTCTTCTTAGTGAGAGTACACGGTATCGTTAAATCTTGTGTCTTCTTATTGACAGTACACAGTATCGTTAAATCTTGTGTCTTCTTATTGACAGTACAAAGTATCGTTAAATCTGTGTACTGTCAATAAGAAGACGTTAAATATTGTGTGTTCTTATTGATAGTACACAGTATTGCTAAATCGTGTATCTTTTTATTGACAGTACACAGTATAGTTAAATCTTGTGTCTTCTTATTGACAGTACACAGTATAGTTAAATATTGTGTCTTCTTATTGAAAGTACACGGTATCGTTAAATCTTGTGTCTTCTGATTGACAGTACATAGTATCGTTAAATCTTGTGTCTTCTTA
>NW_013945950.1:0-380 GCF_000517525.1 Limulus polyphemus
AAAGCATTTAAAAAGAAACTGGTGTTTATTCTAAACATTAGAAAGGAAAACAGATGTCTTTTCATGTACTCAAAATATAGAGCAGTTTAGCCATATCTATAACACGTGTTGACTTATAATATACCGATAACTATCAATTATATTTGAACAGGTATATTTAATCATTTGATCCTTAGTTATGCATATAAAAAACTATATTAAACACACACACAGAAAGTGTTTTGCAATAACTGAACTTACTGAAATCGAATGTACAAATAATTTCCTCCAGTTTATAGTCTAAGTAATTATGACAGTTGAGACATGAATAAGGAACTGAAGGGCAATCTGTGGTAGGAGGTGGGGGAGGTCCACAATACTTTAGTTTATTTTCAATTTTC
>NW_013945951.1:0-209 GCF_000517525.1 Limulus polyphemus
AATATTGTGTACTGTCAATAAGAAGACGCAAGATTTAACGATACTGTGTACTGTCAATAAGAAGACACAAGAGTTAACGATATTGTGTAGTATCGTTAAATCTTGTGTCTACTTATTGACAGTGGTGTACTGTCAATTAGAAGACACAAGATTTAACGATACTGTGTACTGTCAATAAGAAGACACAAGATTTAACGATACTGTGTATA
>NW_013945952.1:0-435 GCF_000517525.1 Limulus polyphemus
AAAAAGGATTTATCAATAATGTGTACTGTCAATACGAAGACTCAAGATTTGACGATACTGTTAACTATCATAACAAGTCATAACATTTAATGATACTGTGTACTATCAATAACAAGCACAAGATTTAACGATACTGTGTGCTGTCAGTAAAAAGACACAAGATTTAACAATACCGAGTCCTGTCAATAAAAAGATACAGGATTTATCAATACTGTGTACTGTCAATAACAAGACACAAGATTTAACGATACTGTGTACTATCAATAACAAGCCACAAGATTTAACAATACTGTGTCCTGTCAATAAGAAGATACAGGATTTATCAATAATGTGTACTGTCAATAAGAAAACAAAAGATTTAACAATACTATGTCCTGTCAATAAGAAGATACAGGATTTATCAATACTGTGTCCGGTCAATAAGAAGATACAGGA
>NW_013945953.1:0-341 GCF_000517525.1 Limulus polyphemus
TATCGTTAAATCTTGTGTCTTCTTATCAACAGTACACAATATTGTTAAATCTTGTGTCTTCTTATTGACAGTACACAGTATCGTTAAATCTTGTGTCTTCTTATTGACAGTACACAGTATCGTTAAATCTTGTGTCTTCTTATTGACAAGTACACAGTATCGTTAAATCTTGTGTCTTCTTATTGACAGTACACAGTATGTTAAATCTTGTGTCAAGAAGACACACGATTTAGCAATACTGTGTACTATCTATGAAAAGAACCAAGATTTAACGATACTGTGTACTGTCAATAAGAAATTGACAGTACACAGTATCGTTAAATCTTGGGTTCTTTTCATAG
>NW_013945954.1:0-445 GCF_000517525.1 Limulus polyphemus
ACACTTTAACGTTGCGTAGTAATATGCAGAGTTTTACCTTCCTACTGTTTGTATTAAAGGAGTTATGGAACGTTTTGCGTTTTGTACCAGTACTTCGTTCCATATTGGACGGATCTTCTCGAAATTTTTTCAAGAACGTTCGTTCCATACTTGCGTATTTACATGCAAAATTCTAGCCTTCTATTATCATTTTTGCGACTTTTGTGGTCGTTTTATGTTACTCTTTTATTGGCTTCTCTGAATGCGTATGTGTACTGCAGTGAAGCTTTTGGTTACTGATTGTTTTTCGATTTCCTTTTACTAGCGGGTCCTAAATTGATTATTCTTCAACAAATTTGGTATGTAGGTACACTTTAACGTAGCGTAGTAATATGCAGAGTTTTACCTTCCTACTCTTTGTTATAAAGGAGTTATGGAACGTTTTGCGTTTTGTACCAGTACGTCG
>NW_013945955.1:0-306 GCF_000517525.1 Limulus polyphemus
CTAGCACATACCACAAGGGTACTTAACAGTCAATATCAAAATGTTTACAAAGATGGTGTGGTAATCTCAAGGATAAAGCTAGCACAAACCACAAGGGTACTTAACAATCATTATCTAAATATTTACAAAGATGGTGTGGTAATCTCAAGGATAAAGCTAGCACAAACCACAAGGGTAATCAACAGTCATTATCTAAATGTTTACAAAGATGGTGTGGTAATCTCAAGGATAAAACTAGCACATACCACAAGGGTACTTAACGATCAATATCAAGATGTTTACAAAGATGGTGAGGTAATCTCAAGG
>NW_013945956.1:0-566 GCF_000517525.1 Limulus polyphemus
AAATTTTGTATGAACGTTCGTTGCATACTTGCGTATTTACATGCAAAATTCTAGCCTTCTATTATCATTTTTGCGGCTTTTGTGGTCAGAAATCGAAAAACAATCAGTAACCAAAAGCTTCACTGCAGTACACATACGCTTTCAGAAAAGCCAATAAAAGAGTAACATAAAACTGTTACCAGAGGGTCCTAAATTGATGATTCTTCACCAAATTTGGTATGTAGGTACACTTTAACGTTGCGTAGTAATAATGCAGAGTTTTACCTTCCTACTGTTTGTATTAAAGGAGTTATGGAACGTTTTGCGTTTTGTACCAGTACTTCGTTCCATTTGGACGGATCATCTCCAAATTTTGTATGAACGTTCGTTGCATACTTGCGTATTCACATGCAAAATTCTAGCTTTCTATTATCATTTTTGCGACTTTTGTGGTCGTTTTATGTTACTCTTTTATTGGATTTTCTGAAAGCGTATGTGTACTGCAGTGAAGCTTTTGTTACTGATTGTTTTTCGATTTCTTGTTACCAGAGGGTCTTAAATTGATGATTCTTCACCAAATTTGGTAT
>NW_013945957.1:0-771 GCF_000517525.1 Limulus polyphemus
CTCTAAATCGTGTGTCTTCTTATTGATAGTACACAGTATTGCTAAATCTTGTGTCTTCTTATTGACAGTACACAGTATCGTTAAATCTTCTGTACTGTTAATAAGAAAACACAATATTTAACGATATTGTGTACTGTCAATAAGAAGACACAAGATTTAACAATACTGTGTACTATCAATAAAAGACACACGATTTAGCAAGACTGTGTACTATCAGTAAAATACACAAGATTTAGCAAGACTATGTACTGTCAATAAGAAAACACAAGATTTAACAATACTGTGTACTGTCAATAAGAAGACACAATATCGTTAAATCTTGTGTCTTCTTATTGACAGTACACAGTATCGTTAAATCTTGTGTCTTCTTATTGATAGTACACAGTATTGTTAAATCTTGTGTCTTCTTATTGACAGTACACAGTATTGTTAAATCTTGTGTCTTCTTATTGACAGTACACAGTATTGTTAAATCTTGTGTCTTCTTATTGAAAGTACAGAGTATCGTTAAATCCTATGTCTTCTTATTGACAGTACACAGTATCGTTAAATCTTCTGTTTTCTTATTGACAGAACACAGTATCGTTAAATCTTGTGTCTTCTTATTGACAGTACACAGTATCGTTAAATCTTGTGTCTTCTTATTGACAGTACACAGTATTGTTAAATCTTGTGTCTTCTTATTGACAGGACATATTATTGTTAAATCTTGTGTCTTCTTATTGACAGGACATATTATTGTTAAATCTTGTGTTTTCTTACTGACAGTAT
>NW_013945958.1:0-426 GCF_000517525.1 Limulus polyphemus
TTTAACAATACTGTGTACTGTCAATAAGAAGACACAAGATTTAACTATACTGTGTACTGTCAATAAGAAGACACAAGATTTAACAATACTGTGTACTGTCAGTAAGAAAACACAATATTCAACGATAATGTGTACTGTCAGTAAAAAAACACGAGATTTAACCATAATGTGTCCTGTCAATAAGAAGACACAAGATTTTACGATACTGTGTACTGTCAATAAGAAGACACAAGATTTAACGATACTGTGTACTGTCAATAAGAAGACACAAGATTTAATATACTGTGTACTGTCAATAAGAAGACACAAGATTTAACAATACTGTGTACTGTCAGTAAGAAAACAAAAGATTTAACAATAATGTGTCCTGTCAATAAGAAGACACAAGATTTAACGATACTGTGTACTGTCAATAAGAAGACACAA
>NW_013945959.1:0-282 GCF_000517525.1 Limulus polyphemus
TAGCACTATCCTGGAACGTACTTATTATTTCCTGAACTATCCACAAATCTTACATCTTCTACTGTGGAATACTACCTTGGAAATTGCTAACTATGAAAGAATGACGTTCCAGGATAGTGCTCTCTAGCTATCGTAAACTCACTATTTCCTGAACCTCTAGCTATCGTAATGTTCATTCATAGTAAGAAATTTCCAAGGTAGTATTCCACAGTAGAAGATGTAAGATTTGTGGATAGTTCCAAGATAGTGCTGGTACTCATTATTTCCTGAACTATCCACAAA
>NW_013945960.1:0-245 GCF_000517525.1 Limulus polyphemus
GTACTACTGTATCACACCAGTACATCTGTTAGTATTATTGTATCAAACTGGTACATCTGTTAGTATTACTGTATCACACCGGTACAAGTTTGATACAGTAATACTAAGAGCACCGGTAATTCTGTTAGTATTACTGTATGATACCAGTACATCTGTTAGTATTACTGTATCACACCAGTACATCTGTTAGTATTACTGTACTACACTGGTACATTTGTTAGTACTACTGTATCACACCAGTACAT
>NW_013945961.1:0-321 GCF_000517525.1 Limulus polyphemus
AAGATGCATTGTACAATGACGTACTGTTGTAATTAGAAGAGTAATTTATATAACAAGTGAATACACGGGGTCTTTGTGACCTTGTGTTATTGTACAATACATCAACAGCATGTTTCTAATTATCATATAAAATACTTACTTGAATACACGTCATAAAGACTACCTTATGATGTAATATACTATGACATGCTGTTGTAATTATATAAAATACGGTTATAATTACAACAGCATGTCATTGTACAATACATCATAAAGTAATAAAGGACCCGTGTATTCATTTGTTATATAAAATACTGTTATAAATTATAACTGTATTTTATA
>NW_013945962.1:0-603 GCF_000517525.1 Limulus polyphemus
ACATTAGTGACTGGCTGAGGAACAAGATAATCAGAATGAACTAATTAGTTAGAGCATAAGTTCCTGTCCAGCAAGAGCTTGAAATCTATTAGGAAATTAATGAGCGTGAAACCACACCCCGAACTAATTTAAGACAAATAAAATCCAAAAGGTGAGAGCTGTAGATAAGAAATAGAACCATTTCACCCAACAAAAAGCATTGTGATAAAACTGGTCACACTTCCTCGTAACTCGTTTGGATTATTTGTTGTTTTAAGGCAAAGCCACACCGGGCTATCTGCTGTGTCTACCATGGGGAACCGAACCCCCGAATTTTAACATTGTAATTCCGCAAACTTACCGCTGTCCCACAGGAGTTTTCTTGATACCATTATGAAAATAATAAACAAAATGTGGATTTTCAAGACTCACAGCCAAAGGTATTTGAAATCCTAGATATATATCAATACAAAACGGCTATTTTCATAAGAAAAGAAGCTGTGATCACAATCAAACCATTTCAGTCAAGTCCTATCATGTATCTTGGCACAGCTTCAATGGACAATTGTGCCTTTGGTTTGCTTAAACTGGTCATAGATAAGCTTAAGCTTGTTGCAGTGGAAT
>NW_013945963.1:0-692 GCF_000517525.1 Limulus polyphemus
CCTAGGTGTAACTTTAGTTACCGAATGTGTAACCCCAACACTCCTCTTTAGCGTTATTTGGTACAACAACTCCACGAATACCTAGATGTAACTCAAGTTGCCTAATTTGTAACCACCATACTCCTCTTTAGCGTTATTTGGTACAACTACTCAATGAACACCTAGGTGTAACTCTAGTTACCGAATGTGTAACCACCATATTCATCTTTAGCTTTTTTTGGTACAACAAATCCATGAATACCTAGGTGTAACTATAGTTACCGTATTTATAACCATCATACTCTTCATTAGCTTTACTTGGAGCAACTACTCCATGAACATCTAGGTGTAACTATAGTTACCGAATTTATAACCACCATACTCATTTTTAGCGTTATTTGGTACAACAACTCCACGAACACCTAGGAGTAACTCAAGTTACCGAATTTATAACCACCATACTCTACTTTAGCCTTACTTGGTACAACTACTCCATAAATACCTAGGTGAACTATAGTTACCGAATTTATAACCATCATACTCATCTTTAGCCTTACTTGGTACAACTACTCCATGAACACCTAGGTTTAACTATAGTTACAGAATTTATAAACACCATACTCATCTTTAGCGTTATTTCGTACAACTACTCCATGAACACTTATGTGTAACTCTAGTTACCAAGGTGGTTATAAATTCATTCATCTTTAGCC
>NW_013945964.1:0-523 GCF_000517525.1 Limulus polyphemus
TTTTTACCAGTTGTTTGGCGCAGATAGCCTAGTTGCTTTGCGCCAAAAAACGCCAAACAAACAACCTTCCCCAACTTTTCTGGTCTTCTATGTGTCTCTTGTATGTTGAACAAACTTTGAGTAATTTCTATGCGTTCACTTATTTGTATTAAAACAATTATAAATACCTTTTCTGTATAATTAAGGTTTGTACATTATGAGTTTACACGTTTGTTTCTCGTGTAGCTTTGTGCGAAATTCACAACAAACCAATCACACCTAGTTCTCCAACTCCGAAATCCAGAACTCTATCAACCCGTGCCTCTACTTCTCGAATGTTTCAATACAAAAAAGAATTCATTAGGCTTACTATACTTTATTTTTTACGGATTGCTTTTCACTTCGTATATTAATGTCGTGATTCTTTTGTAGTGTTTCAAATCTTCCGGGTTAATTTACCACAAAACTTTTATTTCGTTCTGTAAGCCTATAGAAAAGAAAAAAAGTAAATATTTAAATTATTTCATAAGATAATCAACTCGTG
>NW_013945965.1:0-808 GCF_000517525.1 Limulus polyphemus
GTTGACTTTAATCTGCAACCAGTTTGTTAATTAACTCATATATTTACAATATATCTACATGTGTTTGTTTAAGACCGACTGGATTGTCAACAGTGGGTCATAGAACATACTCGCTATTGGTTCCTATTTTTTAGTTTGCAGCCAGTTTGTTAATTAACTCATATATTTACAACATATCTACATGTGTTTGTTTAAGACCGACTGGATTAAGTAGGACCCAATAGCTGGTATCTTTCTATGATTCACTGTTGACTTTAGCCTGCAGCCAATGTGTTTATAAACTCATATATTTACAATATATCTACATGTGTTTGTTTAAGACCGACTGGTTTAAATAGGACCCAATAGCTAGTATCGTTCTATGACCCACTGTTGACTTTTGTCTGCAGGCAATGTGTTTATTAACTCATATATTTACAACATATCTACATGTGTTTGTTTAAGACCGACTGGATTAAATAGCACCCAATAGCTAAATATATGAGTTAATTAACAAACTGGCTGCAGACTAAAGTCAACAGTGGTTCATAGAAGGATACTAGTGGTTCACAGAACGATACTAGCTATTGGGTCCTATTTAATCCAGTCGGACTTAAGGAAACACATGTAGATATTAGTCTGCAGCCAGTTTGTTAATTAACTCATATATTTACAACACATCTGCATGTGTTTGTTTCAGACCGACTAGATTAAATAGGACCCAATAGCTAGTATCGTTTTATGACCCACTGTTGACTTTATTCTGCAGACAATGTGTTTATTAACTCATCTATTTATAACATATCTTCATTGGTTTCCTCAAGTCCGA
>NW_013945966.1:0-633 GCF_000517525.1 Limulus polyphemus
ATAAATTCGGTAACTAGAGTAACACCTAGGTGTTCGTGGAGTTTTTGTACCAAATAACGCTAAAGCTGAGAATGGTGGTTATAAAGGTACAACTAGTCCATGAACACCTAGGTGTAACTCAAGTTACCGAATTTGTACCAAGTAAGGCTAAAGATGAGTATGGTGGTTATAAATTCGGTAACTAGAGTTACACCTAGGTGTTCGTGGAGTTGTTGTACTAAGTAAGGCTAAAGATGAGTATGGTGGTTATAAAGTCGGTATCTATAGTTACTCCTAGGTGTTTTCACAGCTTTAGCGTTATTTGGTACAACTATTCCATGTGGTGGTTATAAATTCGGTAACTTGAGTTACACCTAAGTGTTCATGGACTAGTTGTACAAAGTAAGGCTAAAGATGAGTATGGTGGTTGAAAATTCGGTAACTAGAATTGGACTAGTTGTACCAAGTAAGGCTAAAGATGAGTATGGTGGTTATTACCGAATATGCTAGGGTTACACCTAGGTGTTCGTGGAGTCGATGTACCAAATAACGTTAAAGAGGAGTATGGTGGTTATAAATTCGGTAACTAGAGTTACACCTAGGTGTTCGTGGAGTTGTTGTACAAAATAACGCTAAAGATGAATATGTTGGTTA
>NW_013945967.1:0-211 GCF_000517525.1 Limulus polyphemus
TAACACACAACAATACTCATCCTATAAACGTTTCTAACACACCACAATACTCATCCTCTAAACATGTCCAACACACCACAATACTTATCCTCTAAACGTGTCTAAAACACCACAATACTCATCCTCTAAATGTATTTAACCAACCACAATGCTCATCCTTTAAATGCGGCTAACACCCCAACACTTATATTCTAAATGTGTCTAACACACC
>NW_013945968.1:0-578 GCF_000517525.1 Limulus polyphemus
GAAGACTCGAGATTTCACAATACTGTGTACTGTCAATAAGAAGACAATAGATTTAACAATACTATGTACTATCAATAAGAAGACAAGATTTAACGATACTGTGTACTATCACAATCGTGGCTTGTTATATCGTTAAATCCATTGATAAAACTTGTGTCTTTTTATTGACAGTACACACCTGTGTACTATCAATAAGAAGACACATGATTTAACGATACTGTGTACTATCAATAAAAAGACACAAGTTTTAACAATACTGTGTACTGTCAATAAGAAGACACAAGATTTAACGATACTGTGTACTATCAATAACAAGCCATAAGATTGAACGATACTGTGTACTATCAATAACAAGCCACAAGATTTAACGAAACTGTGTAATGTCAATAAGAAGACAAAATATTTAACAATGCTGTGTACTGCCAATAAGAAGACACTTGATTTAACGATACTGAGTACTATCAATAACAAGCCAAAAGATTCAACGATACTGTGTACTATCAATAACAAGGCACAAGATTTAACGAAACTGTGTACTTCAATAAGAAGACAAAATATTTAACAATACTGTGTACTGT
>NW_013945969.1:0-238 GCF_000517525.1 Limulus polyphemus
CAGTGATACATGTAATACAAATCAGTACTATACTGTGGTTTAAACTCACAGTGATACATGTAGTACAAATCAGTACTATACTGTGGTTTAAACTCACAGTGATACATGTAGTACAAATCAGTACGGTACTGTTTTCTAAACTCCCAGTGATACATGTAATACAAATCAGTACTATACTGTGGTCTAAACTCACAGTGATACATGTAATACAAATCAGTACTATACTGTGGTTTAAACT
>NW_013945970.1:0-212 GCF_000517525.1 Limulus polyphemus
AAAGTCAACAGTGGGTCATAGAACGATTCTAGTTATTGGGACCTATTTAATCCTCTCGGACTTAAGGAAACACATGTAGACATGTTGTAAATATATTAGTTAATTAACACATTGGCTTCTGAATAAAGTCAAGTGAGGGTCATAGCAATAACTAGTATCTTTTTTTTTAAGTCTGAGTGGATTAGATAGGTCGCCACATGTAGATATGTTGT
>NW_013945971.1:0-303 GCF_000517525.1 Limulus polyphemus
ATTGACAGTACACAATATTGTTAAATCTTATGTCTTTTTATTGACAGGACACATTATTGTTAAATCTTCTGTTTTCTTACTGACGGTACACATTATCGTTAAATCTTGTGTCTTCTTATTAACATTACACAGTATCGTTAAATCTTGTGTCTTCTTATTGACAGTACACAGTATCGTTAAATCTTGTGTCTTCTTATTGAAAGTACATAGTATCGTTAAATCTTGTGTCTTCTTATTGAGAGTACACAGTATCGTTAAATCTTTTGTCTTCTTATTGACAGTATACAGTATCGTTAAATCTGG
>NW_013945972.1:0-404 GCF_000517525.1 Limulus polyphemus
CTATCTTTCTAGTATTACTATTACGATTTTTGTGGTCGCTTTATGTTACTCTTTTATTGGCTCTCCTAAAGGCGTATTTCTACAGCAGTGAAGCTTTTGGTTACTGATTATTGGCTTGCCTAAAGGCGTATGTCTACAGCAGTGAAGCTTTTGGTTACTGATTGTTTCTCGATTTCTTGTTTCCAGAGGGTCCCGAATTGATAGTTCTTCTCCAATTTTGGGATGTAGGTACACTTTATCGTTGAGCAGTTAAAACTATGCATGCACCTTCCTACTATTCGTTTTAAGGGAGTTATGGAAGGTTTAGCGTTTTGTCCTTCTACTTCGTCCCATCTAGTCGAATTTTGAAGAAGTTTAATATGAAGGTTTTCCACGATCTTGAGCATTAACATACAAAATTCTAA
>NW_013945973.1:0-228 GCF_000517525.1 Limulus polyphemus
GAAATCACAAGATTTAAAGATACTGTGTACTTTCATGAAGAAATCACAAGATTTAACAATACTGTGTACTGTCAATAAGAAGACACAAGATTTAACAATACTGTGTACTGTCAATAAGAAGACACAAGATTTAACAATACTGTGTACTATCAATAAGAAGACACACGATTTAGCAATACTGTGTACTATCAATAAAAAGACGTTAAATCTTGTAAATAATATGTACTG
>NW_013945974.1:0-324 GCF_000517525.1 Limulus polyphemus
TTGTGTCTTGTTATTGACAGTACACAGTATTGTTAAATCTTGTGTCTTCTTATTGACAGTACATAGTAATGTTAAACCTCGTGTCTTCCTATTGATAAAACACACTATCGTTAAATCTCGTGTCTTATTATTGACAGTGCACGATTTGACGATACTGTGAAGAAGACAATTGATAGCACACAGTCAAGATTTAACAATACTGTGTACTGTCAATAAGAAGTTATTGATAGAATACAGTGTCGTTAAATCTTGTATCTTCTTATTGACAGTACACAGTATTTTTATATCTTGTGTCTTCTTATTGACAGTACACAATATCGTTAC
>NW_013945975.1:0-1755 GCF_000517525.1 Limulus polyphemus
TACCAGCGATGTTCTATACATCAGCAACTTCCTGGCTATTGGAGAGCAAGATGGAAATGATATGTGAAAAATACCTCCCATTGCATAAGAAGGTCGAAACGTATTCTCATACTTTATTTTAATTAAAGTTTTTAATACCCATACCAGCCCTCTCTGCTAAACATTTTCATCCTGCTGTCATTAGTTTTCCATCTGTTAACGACTGCATGGAGGCAGTAACTGATTGCCTCATTCAAGCAGTTGTTCCTTCTATACCTAAAACCTCAACACGTTTCCGACAGTATCTTCGTATAAGATGGTCTCCAGCAGTCATGAAAGGCTCAGAAATGGGCCTGGGATACTTTTTGCAGGTATCCCACTCTTTTCCCCTGCATCACTTTCCAACAGGCCCATGCTCATGCTCGGCAGGTCAGACATCAAAGCCAAAAGGAATCTTAGATTAAATTCACAAGTTGCATCTCTTCTATCACCAGTTCCAAAGTCATATGGGACAAGATTTGGAAAGTTTTTTGAACACTGCAAAACACAACATAAGCATAGAAAACACCAACTTATTAAGTAGAGAAGCAAAGGCAAACAAACGAAAAATCAAAGAAGTTCTACTAATACAAGAACGCAAACCAAAATTGAATCAATACATTTATATCTTTATTAATCACCTAATATCTAACTACAATCTCGTACCTGTTCACACTTTCGTCCCTAAGACATGTGCCCAGTAATGATCAGTTTCAAACTGTCTTTGTTAACCTGAAGATGATGTGGGAAGGTGTTTTGCTGTGTTCATTGAATATGGTTTCCATTTTTGGCTTGTTTCTCTGATAAGAAGACGTGGCAGTTATTGCATTGTATTTGATAAATAACGTCGGCATTATCTTTGTCAGTGTAATTTTTACATAGTATGGATTTTAGTTTTGTGCGCGATTTGTGAATGCATTTAGTGTTTATTGGAATGTTATGTTTTGTTGAAAGTTTTTCCAAATGTTGATTATTTTATCGCTAATATCGGAAACATAATGTATGCAATAGTGCAGGATTTTATAGTTAGTTGTTTCATTGAATTTATTATTGTTTATTTGCAGTTGATTGTGTTGTTGGCCTAGTTATGTGTATGATTTTTTTTCGATGGTTTTTGAAGAAAATTTATTGACGTTGAGAAAGTGTTGTTTTAACTGTTTGATTTCCTCGTTAATTTTATCTGGTGAGCACAGTTTTGTGGCTGTGTTTATACATACACCAACTTTTATATTTCCCAGATTTGTATTTTTCTTCCCAATATTTTAAACTGTTTTGTTTGATGCCATTTACTAAATTTACAAATTATTAAAGTCCTATTTTTATAGAAAATATTTTATTTAATTTTTTACACTTTTTTTTTAAATTTATGTCTGAACTCTTATTGTCGTCATAAATATGTTGCTAGTTTTGTTTGTAGCTTTTTCCCAAACTTAATTTAATTCAAGGTTTTAAAAGTAATAATTTTAATTTTAAATTTTACACTCTATATTTTCTTATTGTCTCTTTTTCACTAAAGCCATTTCCTGAGTTAAAAAAATTAATGCAAAATTACATATTCAGATTTTGTAAAACAGACTTTATTTTCCGAGTGTTCGTGTACAATCCGAAGCTGATGATTGTGTGAATGAGGGGAAAATTAAAATTTTTAACTTTGTCTTTTCATGCGCCAAAATCTCTTAACTATTTGTTTTATGTCATTTCCCGGACATTATTTATTTTCTAGTATTCTGAGGGTCT
>NW_013945976.1:0-605 GCF_000517525.1 Limulus polyphemus
CAACAAAATCTAGTAGAAAACTGACTAAAACGACCCATATCAATGTCAACAAAATCTAGTGGAAAGAAAACTAAAAGACCTTTATAACAGTCGACAAAATATAGTTTAAGAAGGAATAAAAATACCATTATAAAAGTCATAAAAATATAGTGTAAGAAAGACTAAATATACAGCTATCAAAGTCGAGGCCTTCTTAGACTAGATATTTTGATTTTGTCGACTTTCATAACTGACTTTTTAGTTTTCTTCCACTCGACTGTTATAAAGGTCTTTTAGTTTTCTTTCCACTAGATTTTGTTGACATTGATATGGGTTGTTTTAGTCAGTTTTCTACTAGATTTTGTTGACTTTGAAAACGTGTTTTTGACAAAATATAGTTTAAGAAGGATTAAAAATACCATTATTAAAGTCATTAAAATATAGTGTAAGAAAGACTAAAAATACCTCTATCAAAGTCGAAAATATGTAGTCTTAGAAAGCCTAATTAGACAGTTATGAAAGTCGACAAAATCGAGTGTAAGTAAACTAAAAACACGTTTTCAAAGTCAAGAAAATCTAGTGGAAAACGGACTAAAAGGACCCTTATCAATGTCAACAAAATATGG
>NW_013945977.1:0-264 GCF_000517525.1 Limulus polyphemus
CCGAGGCTTTCCGCGTATCTGAGGCGGAGACCGTACCCCGTACTTTTGAGAGGGATGACCCTAACTTTAGTTTCCCTCTTATATTAGGGGGGTAACGTTCTTTCGTGTGCTACCGCGTTTAACTTGTTACGAAAGAACGTTGGTCCGATAGTCTTCTTTTTCCACGGACCCGATCTCGACGGCGGTACCTTACGCCTCTGCGGAGGCGTTCCACCTCGACCGGTGGTAGGCGTTCAATGCCGAGGCTTTCCGCGTATCTGAGGC
>NW_013945978.1:0-358 GCF_000517525.1 Limulus polyphemus
TAAGACACAAGATTTAACGATACTGTGTACTGTCAATAAGAAGACACAAGATTTAGCTATACTGTGTACTATCAATAAAAAGTCACAAGATTTAACGATACTTTGTACTTTCAATAAGAAAAAACAATATTTAACAAAACTGTGTACTGTCAATAAGAAGACACAAGATTTAACGATACTGTGTACTGTCAATAAGAAGACACAAGATTTAACTATACTGTGTACTGTCAATAAGAAGACACAAGATTTATAAATATACTGTGTACTATCAATAAGAAGACACAAGATTTAACGATACTGTGTACTGTCAATAAGAAGACACACGATTTAGCTATACTGTGTACTATCAATAAAAAGA
>NW_013945979.1:0-570 GCF_000517525.1 Limulus polyphemus
TTGTCTTCTTACTGAGAGTACACAGTATTGTTAAATCTTGTGTCTTCTTATTGACAGTACACAGTATCGTTAAATCTTGTGTTTCTTATTGACAGTACACAGTATCGTAAAATCTTATGTCTTCTTATTGAAAGTACACAGTATCGTTCAATCTTGTGTCTTCTTAGTGACAGTACACAGTATTGTTAAATCTTGTGTCTTCTTATTGATAGTACACAGTATCGTTAAATCTTGAGTCTTCTTATTGACAGTACACAGTATTGTTAAATCTTGTGTCTTCTTACTGAGAGTACACAGTATTGTTAAATCTTGTGTCTTCTTACTGACAGTACACAGTATTGTTAAATCGTGTGTCTTCTTATTGACAGTAACAGTATCGTTAAATCTTGTGTGTTCTTATTGATAGTACACAGTATTTCTCAATCTTGTGTGTTCTTATTGATAGTACACAGTATTTCTAAATCTTGTGTCTTCTTATTGACAGTACACAGTATTGTTAAATCTTGTGTCTTCTTATTGACAGTACACAGTATTGTTAAATTTTGTGTCTTCTTATTGAGAGTACACAGT
>NW_013945980.1:0-354 GCF_000517525.1 Limulus polyphemus
GCAACGTTAAAGTGTACCTACAAACCAAATTTGGTGAAGAATCATCAATTTAGGACCCTCTGGTAACAAGAAATCGAAAAACAATCAGGAACAAAAGCTTCACTGCACTACACATACGCTTTCAGAAGCAGTACACATACGCTTTCAGAGAGCCAATTACTCTTTTACATAAAACGACCACAAAATTCGCAAAAATGATAATAGAAGGCTAGAATTTTGCATGTAAATACGCAACTATGCAACGAACGTTCATACAAAATGTCAAGAAGATCCTTCCAAATGGAAGGAAGTACTGGTACAAAACGCAAAACGTTCCATAACTCCTTTAAAACAAACAGTAGGAAGGTAAAACTC
>NW_013945981.1:0-343 GCF_000517525.1 Limulus polyphemus
GGTGTAGTAATTACTCTACATACTGTACCCAATCTTTGGTGCAGTAAATACTCTATATAGTGTACCCTATCCCTGCTGCAGTAACTATTCTACATAGTGTACCCTATCCCTGGTGTAGTAAATACTTGACATACTGTACCCTATCCCTGGTGCAGTAAATACTCTACATAGTGTACACTATCCCTGGTGCAGTAAATACTCTACATACTGTACCCTATCCCTGGTGTAGTAAATACTCTACATACTGTACCCTATCCCTGGTGTGGTAAATACTCTACATATTGTACATATCCCTGGTGCAGTAAATACTCTATATACTGTACCCTATATCTGGTGCAGTAAA
>NW_013945982.1:0-378 GCF_000517525.1 Limulus polyphemus
TCATTTATTTAGGACCCTCTGGTAACAAGAAATCGAAAAACAATCAGTAACCAAAAGCTTCACTGCAGTACACATACGCGACTTTTATTGGTTTTTCTGAAAGCGTATGTGTAGTGCAGTGAAGCTTTTTGTTACTGGTTGTTTTTCGATTTCTTCGACCACAAAAGTCGCAAAAATGATAATAGAAGGCTAGAATTTTGCATGTAAATACGCAAGTATGCAACGAACGTTCTTGAAAAAATTTCGAGAAGATCCGTCCAAATGGAACGAAGTACTGGTACAAAACGCAAAACGTTCCATAACTCCTTTAATACAGTTTTACCTTCCTACTGTTTGTTGCGTAGTAATATGCAAGGTACACTTTAACGACATACCAAA
>NW_013945983.1:0-629 GCF_000517525.1 Limulus polyphemus
CACAGTATCGTTAAATCTTGTGTCTTCTTATTGACAGTACACAGTATCGTTAAATCTTGGGTCTTTTTATAGATAGTACACGACACACGATTTAGCAATACTTTCTTATTGAGAGTACAGTACTGTCAATAAGAAGACACAAGATTTAACAATACTGGAAGACACAAGATTTAACTATACTGATTATTAAAAGTGCACAGTATCGTTAAATCTTATGTCTTCTTATTGACAGTACTTAGTATCGTTAAATTTTCTGTCTTCTTATTGACAGGACACATTATTGTTAAATCTTGTGTTTTCTTACTGACAGTGCACATTATCGTTAAATCTTGTGTCTTCTTATTGACAGGACACATTGTTGTTAAATCTTCTGTTTTCTTACTGACAGTACACATTATCGTCGAATATTGTCTCTTCTTATTGATCGTGTCTTCTTATTGACAGAACACAGTATCGTTAAATCTTGTGTCTTCTTATTGACAATACACAGTATCGTTAAATATTGTGTCTTTTTATGGATAGTACACAGTATTACTAAATCGTGTGTCTTCTAATTAAGAGTACACATTATTGTTAAATCTTGTGTCTTCTTATTGACAGTACTCTTTTAACATACTTCTTGTGTCTTC
>NW_013945984.1:0-294 GCF_000517525.1 Limulus polyphemus
CAGGATGGAAATGTATTTTCAATAAACATTGAAGTCGTGGTTGGTGTTAACGAGAGAGAACTAAATAATGATGCCTCAAATAGTAAAAAATTACACAAAAAACATACAGAAAATACATTTGTGCCATTACATAGGAAGGGAAAAATCAATTTCGACAATTATGGCAAAAGTGGTTTTGCTAGATTAAATAAACATGAAAAGTTCGGATCTTTTAATAATCGTCAGATGCATGATGAGTTTCGAAGAAAAAATAATGTCCATAAATCTAGAAAAAAAACAAGAGTGACCGTAATA
>NW_013945985.1:0-609 GCF_000517525.1 Limulus polyphemus
CTACTTTCATAACAGTCTTTTTAGGCCTTCTTGGACTAGATATTTTCGACTTTGATAGCGGTATTTTTAGTCTTTCTTAAGCCGACTTTCATAACTGACTTTTTAGGCCTTCTTATACTAGATATTTTCGACTTTAATAGCTGTATTTTTAGTCTTTCTTACACTATATTTTAATGACTTTCATAATGATATTTTTAATCCTTCTAAAACTATATTTTGTCGACTGTTATAAAGGTCTTTTAGTTTTCCTTCCACTAGACTTTGTTGACATTGATATGGGTCGTTTTAGTGAGTTTTCAATTATATTTGGTCGACTGTTATAAAGGTATCTAGTGGAAAACTGACTAAAAGGACCCTTATCAATGTCAACAAAATCTGGAGGAAGGAAGACCAAAAGGTTGTTTACTTTGAAAACGTGTATTAAAAATACCAATATGAAAGTCATTAAAATATAGTGTAAGAAAGACTAAAAATACTGCTATCAAAGTCAAAAATAACTAGTCTAAGAAGGCCTAAAAAGTCAGTTAAGAAAGTCGACAAAATCGAGTGGAAGAAAACTAAAAACTTCTTAAACTATATTTTGTCGACTGTTATAAAGGGTCCTTTAGT
>NW_013945986.1:0-300 GCF_000517525.1 Limulus polyphemus
ATTTTATGTGTTTTTGTATCTAACCTTAAAGTGGCACGGGTTGTTGAAAGTCTTTAATGTTTTGTTGTATATAACCTGGTAATGGCACGGGTTGTTCAAAGTCTTTAATGTGTTGTTGTATCTAATCTGATACTGGCAGGAGTTGTTGTAAGTCTTTAATGTGTTGTTGTATCTAACCTGATACTGACAGGAGATACTGGCAAGAGTTGTTGAAAATCTATAATTCGTTGCTGTTTCTAACCTGGAACTGGCAGAGGTAGTTGTAAGTTTTAATGTGTTGTTGTATCTAACCTGATACTG
>NW_013945987.1:0-491 GCF_000517525.1 Limulus polyphemus
AAAATGTGGGAAGGTGTTTTGCTGTGTTCGTTGAATCTGGTTTCCATTTTTCGGCTTGTTTCTCTGATTAGAATTCGTAGGGAACGGCTAGCGCAGATTGCCCTCGTGTAGCTTTGCGCGAAATTCAAAACAAACAAACAAACAAAATTATAAAATACAATGCAATAACTGTAATTTAGCAGTGTAAGACTAGAGCGAAGGCAGCTAGTCATCACCACCCACCGCCTACTCTTGTGCTATTCTTTTACCAACGAATAGTGGGATTGACCGTCACTTTATAACGTCCCCACGGCTGAAAGGGCGAGCATGTTTGATGGGACGGGGATGCGAACTCGCGACCCGCAGATTGCGAGTCGAGCGTCCTAACCACCTGGCCATGCCGAGCCCATTTTATAAATAATGTTATGTTTGTCAGTGTAGTTTTTACATGGTATGGATTTTATTTTTGCGCGCGATTTGTGAATTGCATTTAGTGTTTATTGGAATGTTAT
>NW_013945988.1:0-216 GCF_000517525.1 Limulus polyphemus
AAATCGTGGTGTGGGGATATCTGAGTTTATATTTACGTCAAGTATAATAAATATATTAAATCGTGGTGTGGGGATATCTGAGTTTATATTTACGTCAAGTATAATAAAGATATTAAATCGTTGTGTGAGGATATCTGAGTTTATATTTACGTCAAGTATAATAAATATATTAAATCGTGGTGTGGGGATATCTGAGTTTATATTTCCGACAAGATT
>NW_013945989.1:0-509 GCF_000517525.1 Limulus polyphemus
GTTGTTGTACAAAATATCGCTACAGGTGAGTATAATGATTACAAATACGGTAAATAGCATTACACCTAGGTGTTCTTGGTACAACAACTCCTACTCATCTTTAGCGTTATTGGTACACCAACTCCACGAACACCTAGGTGTAACTCTAGTTACCGAAGTAATAACCATACTCATCGTTAGCGTTATTTGGTACAACAACTCCACGAATACCTAGGTGTAACTCTAGTTACAGAATTTATAACCACCATACTCATCTTTAGTTTTACTTGGTTATAAATTCGGTAACTCGGTAACTAGAGTTACATCTAGGTATTCGTGGAGTTGTTGTACCAAATAACGCTAAAGAGATTATGGTGGTTATATATTCGGTAACTAGAGTTACACCTAAGTGTTAATGGAGTAGTTTTACCAAGTAAGACTAAAGATGAGCATGGTGATTATAAATTCTATAACTAGAGTTACACCTATGTGTTCATGGAGTAGTTGTACCATGTAAGGCTAAAGATGAA
>NW_013945990.1:0-240 GCF_000517525.1 Limulus polyphemus
ACACCTAGGTGTTCGTGGAGTTGTTGTACCAAAAAACGCTACAGAAGAGTATGGTGGTTACAAATTCAATAACAAGAGTTACACCTAGGTGTTCATGTAGTAGTTGTAAAAAGTAAAGCTAAAGATGATTATGGTGGTTATAAATTCGGTAACTAGAGTTACACTTAGGTATTCGTGGAGTTGTTGTACCAAATAATGTTAAATACGAGTATGTTGGTTACAAATTCGTTAACTAGAGTT
>NW_013945991.1:0-358 GCF_000517525.1 Limulus polyphemus
CCTAGATGTTCGTGGAGTTGTTGTACCAAATAACGCTAACGATGAGTATGGTGGTTACAAATTACGCAACTTGAGTTACACCTAGGTGTTCGTGGAGTTGTTGTACCAAATAACGCTAAGGATGAGTGTTGGGGTTACACATTCGGTAACTTGTTACACTTAGGTGTTCATGGAGTAGTTGTAAAAAGTAAGGCTAAAGATGAGTATAGTGGTTATAAATTCGGTAACTAGAAATACTCCTAGGTGTTCATGGAGTAGTTGTACCAAGTAAGGCTAAAGATGAGTATGGTGGTTATGAATTCGGTAACTAGTGCTACACCTAAGTTTTCGTGGAGTAGTTGTACCAAGTAAGGCTAAC
>NW_013945992.1:0-520 GCF_000517525.1 Limulus polyphemus
GACAATACACACTATCGTTAAATCTTGTGTCTTCTTATTGACAGTACACAGTATCGTTAAATCTTGTGTCTTTTTATTGAGATAGTACACAGTATTGTTAAATCGTGTGTCTTCTTATTGGCAGTACACAGTTTTGTTAAATAGTGTGTCTTCTTATTTACAGTACACAGTATCGTTAAATCTTGTGTCTGTACTGTCAATAAGAAGACACAAGATTTAACGATACTGTGTACTGTCAATAAGAAGACACAAGATTTAACGATACTGTGTACTGTCAATAAGAACAGTATCTTTAAATCTTTTGTCTTCTTATTGACAGTACACAGTTTTGTTAAATCTTGTATCTTCTTATTAAAAGTACACAGTATCGTTAAATCTTGTGTCTTCTTATTGACAGTACACAGTATCGTTAAATCTTGTGTCTTCTTATTGACAGTACACAGTATCGTTAAATCTTGTGTCTCCTAATTTACAGTACACAGTATCGTTAAATATTGTGTCTTCTTATTGAAAGTACACA
>NW_013945993.1:0-249 GCF_000517525.1 Limulus polyphemus
ACACAAGATTTAACGATACTGTGTACTGTCAATAAGAATAAACAATATTCAACGATAATGTGTACTGTCAGTAAGAAAACACAAGATTTAACAATAATGTGTCCTTTCAATAAGAAGACACAAGATTTAACGATACTGTGTACTGTCAATAAGAAGACACAAGATGTAACGATACTGCTTGTGTCTTCTTATTGACAGTACAATTTAACGATACTGTGTACTGTCAATAAAGAATAAACAAGATTTAAC
>NW_013945994.1:0-281 GCF_000517525.1 Limulus polyphemus
AGGACACATTATTGTTAAATCTTGTGTTTTCTTACTGACAGTACACACTATCGTTGAATATTGTGTCTTCTTATTGACAGTACACAGTATCGTTAAATCTTGTGTCTTCTTATTGACAGGACACATTATTGTTAAATCTTGTGTTTTCTTACTGGCAGTACACACTATCGTTGAATATTGTGTCTTCTTATTGACAGTACACAGTATCGTTAAATCTTGTGTCTTCTTATTGACAGTACACAGTATTGTAAAATCTTGTGTCTTCTTATTGACAGTACATA
>NW_013945995.1:0-258 GCF_000517525.1 Limulus polyphemus
TAAATAGGCTGCGAGAAGATCTGACTCTTGAGCAGGCTACATATAGTTTTTAAACTCCAAGGATAGTGTTCATAAAAAATATATATATATAAGAAAGAACGCACTTCGCGAGTCAAGCACAAAAGAGCAATGCCGAGTGGACGGGCGAGCGACCCTTAGCAAAGAAATACTTCTTTTAAAGAAATATAACCTTAAAAGCAAAAGAAATATAACCTTAAAAGCAAAAGAATTATAACCTTAAAAGCATTAAATAATGCC
>NW_013945996.1:0-545 GCF_000517525.1 Limulus polyphemus
CTTATTGACAGTGCACAGTATCTTTAAATCTAGTGTCTTCTTATTGACAGTACTTAGTATCGTTATATCTTCTGTCTACTTATTGACAGGACACATTATTGTTAAATCTTGTGTTTTCTTACTGACAGTACACATTATCGTCGAATATTGTCTCTTCTTATTGACAGTACACAGTATCGTTAAATCTTGTGTCTTCTTATTGACAGTTCTTCTTATTGACAGTACACACTATCGTTAAATCTTGTGGCTTGTTAGTGATAGTACACAGGTATTATTAAATCTTGTGTCTTCTTATCGACAGTACACAGTATCGTAAATCTTGTGCCAAGATTTAACGATACTGTGTACTTCAATAAGAAGACACAAGATTTAACAATACTGTGTACTGTCAATAAGAAGACACAAGATTTAACGATACTGTGTACTGTCAATAAGAAGTGTCTTCTTTTGACAGTACACAGTATCGTTAAATCTTGTGTCTTCTTATTGACAGTACACAGTATGTTAAATCTTGTGTCTTCTTATTGTCAGTACACAGTATCGTT
>NW_013945997.1:0-245 GCF_000517525.1 Limulus polyphemus
TTCTGGTGATTGGGGATGATAGAGTTGTAGATCATACTAATGTGTAATGTGTTTTTCACAGATAAACGACACTTACTCATGGTGGTGTGCATATGTAGCTGACAAACCACTTTAATGAGATATGTTCTGGTGATTGGGGATGATAGAGTTGTAGATCATACTAATGTGTAATGTGTTTTTCACAGATAAATGACACTTACTCGTGGTGTGCATAGATAGCTGACAAACCACTTTAACGAGAGGTA
>NW_013945998.1:0-280 GCF_000517525.1 Limulus polyphemus
ACAAAATACCACTGCTTATACATATTAAACATACTGTAGAATTATTAAACACAGCTTATACATATTAAACATACTGTAGAATTATTAAACACAGCTTATACATAATAAACATACTGTAGAATTATTAAACACAAAATACTAGAGCTTATACATATTAAATATACTGTAGAATTATTAAACACAAAATACCACAGCTTATACATATTAAACATACTGTAGAATTATTAAACACAAAATACCACTGCTTATACATATTAAACGTACTGTAGAATTATTAAAC
>NW_013945999.1:0-403 GCF_000517525.1 Limulus polyphemus
GATAAGTGTAATAGATGGCCAGATCTTAGATAACTAGAACAGAGAACCAGATATTTGATAAGTATAACAGATGACAAGAAGTTTGATAAGTATAGGAGATGACCAGATATATGATAAGTATAACAAGAGACAATATATTGGATAAGTGTACCAGATGACGAGATATTTAAAAGTATAACAGGTATCCATATATTTGATAAGTGTAATAGATGACCAGATATTAAATAACCAGAACAGATAACCAGATATTTGATAAGTATAACAGATGACAGAAGTTTGATAAATATAACAAAAGACTATATATTTGAATACTACAACAGAGGACGAAATATTTAACAAATAAAACAAATGACCAGATATTTCATATATATAACAGATGACCAGTTATTTCATAAGTGTTAAA
>NW_013946000.1:0-283 GCF_000517525.1 Limulus polyphemus
GCGAGTTTGGGGTCCTTTTATGTTACTCTTTTATTAGTTTTTCTGAAAGCGTATTTGTACTGCAGTGAAGCTTTTGGTTACTGATTGTTTTTCGATTTCTTGTTACCAGAGGGTCCTAAATTGATGATTCTTCACCAAATTTGGTATGTAGGTATACTTTAACATTGCGTAGTAATATGCAGAGTTTTACCTTCCTACTGTTTGTTTTAAAGGAGATATGGAAGGTTTTGCGTTTTGTACCAGTACGTCGTTCCATTTGGACGGATCATCTCCAAATTTTGTA
>NW_013946001.1:0-309 GCF_000517525.1 Limulus polyphemus
GGATGAGTATTGTTGTGTGTTAGACACGTTTAGAGGATGAGTATTGTGGTGTGTTAGACACTTTTAGAGGATGAGTAGTTTAGAATATAAGTATTGTGGTGTTAGCCACATTTAGAGGATGAGATTGTGGTAGGTTAAATACATTTAGAGAATGAGTATTGTAGTGTTTTAGACACGTTTAGAGGATGAGTATTGTGGTATGTTAGACATGTTTAGAGGATGAGTATTGTGGTGTGTTAGACACGTTTAGAGGATGAGTATTGTGGTGATTTAGACACGTTTAGAAGATGGAGTATTGTGGTGTGTTAG
>NW_013946002.1:0-217 GCF_000517525.1 Limulus polyphemus
TTCTCTGTTTATTTATATAACGTAAAGCTACACAATAAACTGTCTAACAGTTCTTTATTTATATAACGTAAAGCTACAACAGATCTTTGTTTATTTATATAACGTAAAGCTACACAATAGGCTGTCTAACAGTTCTTTATTTATATAACGTAAAGCTACACAGTAGGCTGTCTAACAGTTCTCTGTTTATTTATCTAACGTAAAGCTACACAGTAGG
>NW_013946003.1:0-418 GCF_000517525.1 Limulus polyphemus
AAAAAATCCGTTTTCAAAGTCAACAAAATCTGGTGGAAAACGGATTAAAATTACCCTTATAAATCTCAACAAAATCTTATTTTGTCGACTGTTATAACTCGTGGTAGAAGGACAAAAAACCCGTTATTAAATTTTACAAAATCTTGCGAAGTCAGGACTAAAAATATCGTTAACAATATCTACAAAATCTAGTTTAAAAAGGATTAAAAATACCATTATTTTGAGCCTTTCTTATACTATATTTAATAACTTTTTGACCATTATCAAAGTCGAAACATCTAGTCTATGAAGGCCTAAAAAGACAGTTATGAACTTCGACAAAATCTAGTAGAAGAAAAATTTAAACTTTGATAACGGGCGGTATTTTTTGCCCTTTTTCCACTTGATTTTCATGATTATCAGAGTCGAAAATCTAGTC
>NW_013946004.1:0-1371 GCF_000517525.1 Limulus polyphemus
TATTCAACGATACTGTGTACTGTGAATAAGAAAACACAAGATTTAACGATACTATGTACTAACAATAAGAAGACACAAGATTTAAGGATACTGTGTACTTTCAATAAGAAGACACAAGAGTTAACAAAACTGTGTACTCTCAATAAGAAGACACACGATTTAACAATACTGTGTACTATCAATAAAAAACACAAGATTTAACGATACTGTGTACTGTCAATAAGAAGACACAAGATTTAACGATACTGTGTAATGTCAATAAGAAGACACAAGATTTAACGATACTGTGTACTGTCAATAAGAAGACACAAGATTTAACGATACTGCGTACTGTCAATAAGAACACATAAGATTTAACAATACTGTGTACTGTCAATAAGAACACACAATATTCAACGATAATGTGTACTGTCAATAAAAAGACACAAGATTTAACGATACTGTGTACTGTCAATAAGGAAACACAAGATTTAACGATACTGTGTACTGTTAATAAGAAGACACAAGATTTAACGATACTGTGTACTGTCAATAAGAAGACACAAGATATAACGATACTGTGTACTGTCAACAAGAAGACACAAGATTTAACAATACTGTGTACTGTCAATAAGAAGACACAAGATTTAACGATACTGGGTACTGTCAATAAGAAGACACAATATTCAACGATAATGTGTGCTGTCAGTAAGAAAACACAAGAATTAACACTAATGTGTCCTGTCAATAAGAAGACAGAAGATATTACGATACTGTGTACTGTCAATAAGAAGACACAAAATTTAACGATACTGTGTACTTTCAATTAGAATACACAAGATTTAACGATACTGTTTACTTTGTGTCTTCTTATTGACCACAGTATCGTTAAATCTACTGTCCATAAGAAGACACAAGATTTATAATATTAACATATTTTTAACATAATTTATAATATTAACATATTAACATGTTAAATCTTGTGTCTTCTTACTGACAGTATACAGTATCGTTAAATCTTCTGTCTTCTTATTGACAGGACACATTATTGTTAATATTATTGTTAATATTATGTTAATATGTTAATATGTTAATATTATAAATTGATACTGTGTACTGTCAATAAGAAGACCCAAGATTTAACTATACTGTGTACTCCCAATAAGAAGACACAAGATTTAACAATACTGTGTACTCTCAATAAGAAAACAAACGATTTAGCAATACTGTGTACTATCTATAAAAAGACACAAGTATTAACGATACTGTGTACTGTCAATAAGAAGACACAAGATTTAAGTACACAGTATCGTTGTGTCTTCTTATTGACAAAATTTAACGATACTGTGTACTTTCAATAAGAATACACAAGATTTAACGATACTGTTTACT
>NW_013946005.1:0-339 GCF_000517525.1 Limulus polyphemus
AGTTACCGAATTTATAACCACCATACTTATCTTTAGCGTTGTTTGGTACACCAACTCCACGAACACCAAAGTGTAACTCTAGTTACCGAATTTATAACCACCATACTCATCGTTAGCGTTATTTTTGTTCGTGGAGTTGTTGTACCCCTAGGTGTAACTCTAGTTACCAAATTTGTAACCACCATACTCATCTGTAGCGTTATTTGGTACAACAACTCCACGAATACCTTGGTGTAACTCTAGTTACCTAATTTATAACCACCATACTCATCGTTAGCCTTACTTGGTACAACAACTCCACGAACACCTAGGTGAAATTCGGTTACTAGAGTAAAATAA
>NW_013946006.1:0-341 GCF_000517525.1 Limulus polyphemus
CGAGGTAAACCAAAAGTGGTGCATGCCAACAGGCTTTGGCGTTATCACGGTCCAGGACATTTCAGTTGGGACGAAGTTGGAGAACAGAACAAATGATGCTGCTGAAGACGTGCCACCTGAAGAAGCCACCGTCGAAGAAGAAACTCTACTCAGTTTTGTAAAGGGAAACGGTGAAGCTCTTGGTGAAGTTACTACCACTGATGTGACTGTTACCGATGATGGGACATTTACTGATGAAGCGGATGAACCCCACATGAAGCAGAAGCCAATGAAATGGAGACCAGTACGGAAGAAGATACGCCCCGTAAAATTAAGAGACTTTGTTGAATTGTAATTTTGTC
>NW_013946007.1:0-746 GCF_000517525.1 Limulus polyphemus
AAATAATTTTAGTTAAATACATAAGTTTTAAGACATGAAGTGATTTGGTGTGTAGTTTTACATGTTATCTGCTAGTAAAGCATTTTAACCGTACAAAACTCGTTTGTTGTTAATCGTATGAAGTCATTTTAAATGTCATTTCTGTTTTATAAGAATATTCTAAGTAGATATATGATGATTTGATCAGAATATAGTGCCTTTTTTTTCTTCTTTTGTTTAGGAATATTAATAGATAAAAACATCATAATAGAAAATGTCATTGTACCCAAGTGTATATACTGTGTTCATGGTGAAACTGCCAATAAAAACAAACAAACAAAAACACGCAAATAAGATAACATGTTTATTATTTGTGATTTACTACACTAAATGTCAAGAAAAATGTAGTACAACGGTATTGTTTATCTCTACCTGTTAGTGACGAAAACTAACGCATTCAAGCAACAATATATTAGGTCGTCAAGAAATTAATGTCGCGTTATGGAACACTTTTATTAACCACATTCAAAAAACGTACATCACGTATAATAATTAAACGAACCGCCTAAACATCACGTTAGTGTAGCCTATATAATGTGTAAAGTTTAGTATAATCTTATCCCATATAGTGATAGCACACGACGATACACACATTCGGCATGTAATTTTGTTTCATTACAAGAAGGGAAACAATGCCTCTATGGCCTCAAAGAATACTAAAGAAGTTTATGTAAATGATTCCAATTTATGTTGGAATTGATATTGAT
>NW_013946008.1:0-231 GCF_000517525.1 Limulus polyphemus
CTTATTGACAGTATACAGTATCGTTAAATTTTTTGTCTTCTTATTGACAGTTCAAAGTATCGTTAAATCTTGTGTCTTTTATAGATAGTACACAGTATTGCTAAATCGTGTGTCTTCTTATTGACAGTACACAGTATCGTTAAATCTTGTGTCTTCTTATTGACAGTACACAGTATCGTTAAATCTTGTGTCTTCTTATTGACAGGACACAGTATCGTTAAATCTTGTGTC
>NW_013946009.1:0-617 GCF_000517525.1 Limulus polyphemus
AATCACTTGATTGAGTAAGTTTTAATTATTGTGTTTTCCTTGTAGGAATAATTAAATGAATTAGTCTTAAGCATCTTTTTTGGACGAATTAATTGTAAATGAATTAGTGTTATGCGTCCTTTTTTTATGGAAGTGTCACGGCTAAATGACAACCGGAAGTTGTCATTCCCCCTGCACTAAACCGGTAACAACTGGCATTTATCAGATTAGGCTTCGTTATAAACTGATATATATCCGTATATTTAGTCTATTAGAATCAAAAGTAGATGAAGACAACAATTATTATATTTTGATGCTTACAACACTTTTGGAACTAATTTATATCTCTATCATAATATTTAAACTCTTTCTTTTGCGAATTCAGACATAAAGAACTTAGAATCTCAACGTAAGTTGCCTTTTATAAAAAAGTTAATATTTATTTATATTCTTAACAAAATCATTATTACTTTTGTTTTATATTTCCTTACCATATGAATTTGATGTGTAACGTTTTTCAACATTCATATAATTTTTCACAAGTTACTTTATCAAAATACATTAAATTACGAATTCATATGGTAAGGAAATATGAAACAAAAGTAATAATGATAAAATACTGGTATTTTGCATTTCCG
>NW_013946010.1:0-623 GCF_000517525.1 Limulus polyphemus
ACCTAGGTATTCCTTTAGTTGTTGTACCAAATAACGCTACAGATGAGTATGGTGGTTACAAATTCGGTAACTAGACTTACACCTAGGTGTTCGTGGAGTTGTTGTACCAAATAACGCTAAAGATGAGTATGGGGGTTATAAATTCGGTAACCAGAGTAAAACCTAAGTGTTCATGGAGTAGTTGTACCAAATAAGGCTAAACATGAATATGGTGGATATAAATTCGGAAACTAGAGTTACACCTAAGTGTTCATGGAGTAGTGTTACCAAGTAAGGCTAAAGATGAGTATGGTGGTTATAAATTCTATAACTAGACTTACACATATGTGTTCATGGAGTAGTTGTACCAAATAAGGCTAAAGATGAATATGGTGGTTATAAATTCGGTAACTAGAGTTACACTTAGGTGTTGATGGAGTTGTTGTACGAAGTAAGGCTAAAGATAAGTATGGTGGTTATAAATTCGGTAACTAGAGTTACACCTAGGTGTTGATGGAGTAGTTGTACCAAGTAAGGCTAAAGATGAGTATGGTGGTTATAAATTCGGTAACTAGAGTTACACCTATGTGTTCATATTGAGCCTTACTTGGTACAACTACTCCGATGAATATGGTGGTTATAAA
>NW_013946011.1:0-342 GCF_000517525.1 Limulus polyphemus
ACAGCATTGTTAAAATGTGTGTCTTTTTATTGACAGTACACAGTATCGTTAAATCTTGTGGCTTGTTGGTGATAGTACACAGTATTGTTAAATCAAAAAGAAGACAAGAACTATGTACTAACTAAGATTTAACAATGTCTTCTTATTGACAGTACACAGTATTGTTAAATCTTGTGTCTTCTTATTGACAGTACACACTATTGTTAAATATTTTATTTCTTATTGACAGTACACAGTTTCGTTATATCTTGTGGCTTGTTATTGATAGTACACAGTATCGTTAAATCTTATGGCTTGTTATTGATAGTACACAGTATCGTTAAATCTTGTGTTTTCTTATTG
>NW_013946012.1:0-438 GCF_000517525.1 Limulus polyphemus
GATGGTATTAGTTAACATGAAGAAAGTTAATTGTATGTTATTAGTTAAGTTGAAGAAAGTTTATTGTATGTCTTTAGTTAACATGTAGAAAGTTAATATTATGTTATTAGTTAACTTCAAGAGGGTTAATTGTATATTATTACTTAACTTGAAAATAGTTAGATGTATGTTATTATTTAAATTGAAGAAAGTTAATTGTATGTTAATAGTTAACTTGAAAAAAGTTAATTGCATGTTATTAGTTAACTTCAAGAAAGTTAAATGTATGTTATTAGTTAATTTGAAGAAAGTTAATTGTATGTTATTAGTTGACTTGAAGAAAGTTAATTGTATGGTATTAGTTAACTTTAAGAAAGTTAATTGTATGTTATTAGTTATCTTGAAGAAAGTTAATTGTATGTTATTAGTTAACTTGAAGAAAGTTACTTGCATGTTATT
>NW_013946013.1:0-290 GCF_000517525.1 Limulus polyphemus
CATTCCATAATTTTGGCCTCATAAACTGAATCTAATTCACAATACTCTAGTTCACAACACAATATATATGTATCTATATAATAATTTAACACTTATTCTTACCAATTGCATGCATTCCTGGTTCATATGTTACCAGTATCACTTGAGAAACCTTTAGTATATTTTTTCATCTCACTAGCAAATATTCGCATGGGTATATAATATAAAACAACTTCATACCCTTAAAACTTAAACCAGCAAAAAACCATCTTGACAGATGGCACAATTACAGAATTGAGGGAATTTGGTAA
>NW_013946014.1:0-659 GCF_000517525.1 Limulus polyphemus
TACCTTCTTATTGACGTTACACAGTATCGTCAAATCTTGTGTCTTTTTATTGATAGTACACAGTATTGTTAAATCTTGTGTGTTCTTATTGATAGTACACAGTATCGTTAAATCTTGTGTGTTCTTATTGATAGTACACAGTATCGTTAAATCTTGTGTCTTCTTTTTGACGTTACACAGTATCGTTAAATCTTGTGTCTTTTTATTGATAGTACACAGTATTTATAAATCTTGTGTCTTCTTATTGACAGTACACAGTATTGTTAAATCTTGTGTGTTCTTATTGATAGTACACATTATTTATAAATCTTGTGTCTTCTTATTGACAGTACACAGTATAGTTAAATCTTGTGTCTTCTTATTGACAGTACACAGTATTGTTAAATCTTGTGTGTTCTTATTGATAGTACACAGTATTTATAAATCTTGTGTCTTCTTATTGACAATACAGAGTATTGTTAAATCTTGTGTCTTTTTAAAGAAGACACAAAATTTAACAATACTGTGTACTGTCAAAGAGAGTACACAGTATAAATCTTATGGCTTGTTATTGATAGTACACAATATTGCAAGATTTAATGTCTTCCTATTGACAGTACACAGTATCGTTAAATCTTTGTGTCTTTTTATTGACAGTACACAGTATTGTTAAAATTTTG
>NW_013946015.1:0-202 GCF_000517525.1 Limulus polyphemus
CTTTCAGACGGATAGTGGCTGTTTGGTCTTTTAATACAGATGGATAGTGGCTGGTAGGTCTTTTAATACAGATGGGACCTACCAGCCACTATTCTGTATTAAAAGACCTACCAGCCACTATCCATCTGTATTAAAAGACCTACCAGCCACTATCCATCTGTATTAAAACCCCTATCCCTGTATAATAAAACACCGACCAGTT
>NW_013946016.1:0-1544 GCF_000517525.1 Limulus polyphemus
ACATTATTGTTAAATCTTGTGTTTTCTTACTGACAGTACACATTATCCTTAAATCTTGTGTTTTCCTACTGACAGACAGTACACATTATCGTCAAATATTGTCTCTTCTTATTGACAGTACACAGTATCGTTAAATCTTGTGTCTTCTTATTGACAGTACACAGTATCGTTAAATCTTGTGTCTTCTTATTTACACAGTATCGTTGTGTCCTGTCAATAAGAAGACACAAGATTTTAAGACACAAGATTTAACGATACTGTGTACTGTCAATAAGAAGACACAAGATTTAACGATACTGTGTACTGTCAATAAGAAAACACAAGATTTAACGATACTATGTAATGTCAATAAGAAAACAGAAGATTTAACAATAACTTATTGACAGTACACATTATCGTTGAATATTGTGTCTTCTTATTGACAGTACACATTATTGTTAAATCTTATGTTTTGTTATTAATAGGACACATTATTGTTAAATCTTCTGTTTTCTTACTGACAGTAAACATTATCGTTAAATCTTGTGTGTTATTATTGACAGTACACATTATAGTTAAATCTTGTGTTTTCTTCTTGAAAGTACACAATATCGTTAAATCTTGTGTCTTCTTATTGACAGTACACAGTATCGTTAAATCTTGTGTCTTCTTATTGACTGTACACAGTATCGTTAAATCTGGTGTCTTCTTATAGACAGAACACATTATTGTTTAATCTTGTGTTTTCATACTGACAGTACACATTATCGTTGAATATTGTGTCTTCTTACTGCTAGTACACAGTATCGTTAAATCTTATGTCTTCTTATTGACAGTACATAGTATCGTTAAATCTTGTGTCTTTTTATTGATAGTACACAGTATTGCTAAATCGTGTGTCTTCTTATTGATAGTACACAGTATTGTTAAATAAATTTTCTTCTTATTGACAGTAGACAGTATCGTTAAATCTTGTGTCTTCTTATTGAAAGTACACAGTATCGTTAAATCTTGTGTCTTCTTATTGACAGTACACAGTATCGTTAAATCTTGTGTCTTCTTATTGACAGTACACAGTATCGTTAATCTTTTGTCTTCTTATTGACAGGACACATTATTGTTAAATCTTATGTTTTCTTACTGACAGTACACATTAAAGACATAAGATTTAACAATAATGTGTACTGTCAATAAGAAGACACAATATTCAACGAAATAAGAAGACACCAGATTTAACGATACTGTGTACTGTCAATAAGAAGACACAAGATTTAAAGATACTGTGTATTTTCAAGAAGAAAACACAAGATTTAACTATAATGTGTACTGTCAATAATAACACACAAGATTTAACGATAATGTTTACTGTCAGTAAGAAAACAGAAGATTTAACAATAATGTGTCCTATTAATAAAACAGAACACATTATTGTTAAATCTTGTGTTTTCATACTGACAGTACACATTATCGTTGAATATTGTGTCTTCTTACTGATAGTACACAGTATCGTTAAATCTTATGTCTTCTTATTGACAGTACATAGTATCGTTAAATCTTGTGTCTTT
>NW_013946017.1:0-2188 GCF_000517525.1 Limulus polyphemus
CAAGAACTGTTGATAACAGAAATTATACATGTTATGAACGAAAATCCAAGCCTCAATAGAAATTTAAACTATTTCGGCAAAAAATGTAAACATCTTTAATTAATGAATGTTTCGGAATTACACATATTCTATCTTCAGCAAATCTATGAAAATTACAACTGAACAATCTTTACATGAATTACTAATATAAAAATAGAATGAATAGTGTTAGAAAACTTATAAAATATTCAGTTAAAAAAAAAGAGATATTTGAATAAAGCAAGGGGGGCTCTACTATTCATTATTAGACTTCGTTTTCCGATACATTTGGTGGAAAACGAAGTCTAATTTTGTAGGATTAGGAAGTTTTTTAGCCTCTGGTGGTGGCCTTTGGCGTCTGGTTTCCACGTTGAACCTTAACATTTTCTTCTTTTTACAGCAAATAAAATAATTATTAATTTTCCGTGGAACCTGTCTACAGCACATCAACATTATTTATTTCTTCCTTCTCCCTCCTACAACATAAACACATTGATAGCAGTATTAAATATTAAGATAGTTTTGTTCATTTGGAGTTTTGCTGTGTTTTTCACAAAAACATTTTAGCCTATCTAACATGTTCTGTACTCAAAAATATATTCTATCCAAGTTTGAAATAAAACAAACAACAGTATGAAAACACAGGTAAAATACTAGTTACAGCTGAAAACGAAACAACAATTAGACAAATGGTAAACTAGAATCAAGGAAACTTATACTGGTAGACTTGGTAACTACATACAATTAGTGTAATAACTTTAAACTTATTAAATAAAGAAACAGTATAATAGTAGATACTACCGCTAGGAGAACAGTACGTTACTATGGTTAACAATTAGACATTTAAAAAAACAGTAATGAGTTTGACTTTCTTCCCATTCCAGAAAACACATTGAATACTAAGCCTCTACCTTGATGATGATGTGTACATTAATATAGAAAGAAATAACATCATCATTAATATTTTGTTGATTTATTTATTTTCATGCAAACGTATTCGAGGATTACTCACGATAATTTCCTCTAGACACATTGTGCTACTATATTAGATACTAGCCCTGATGATGGTTACTGTTACCGAAACAAGTCGGCTGTATCTAATGATAAAAATTTTACCTTTCATAGTTTTTTTTAAATCATACCGAGTACATCGTAACCCGTAGTTAACGTGTTATACTGTAGATGTTAGAACCCACGAGATTGCTCCTCATTACTGTCAAAAATAAAAATAGAGCTTCACATTGTTTTGTCCGTGGATATATTGTAAGGTTGACAATAAAATCCCACTAGCCAATTAGAGAAGTGAAAGTGTTGTTGTTTAGCTGTCTTCCCTCTGACGTATAACTCTAGAAATATGGTCTTTTATCGTGGGTAAATACCACAAAAACTGACGGTTTGTGGGCAACAACTAAGTTTTCATCTATTTAGTTTAACGCCAAACTTGAAAATACAGACAGTCTAACGATTACAAAACCCAACCAAGAAAGGGGTAAGTACTAAAATAATAACGACCTGAATGTCACGTTAGCCTTTGTATGTATTTTTACCACCCATGGAGAACCATTCTCACTTCGTTGTACACAGATTGGGTTCTCGGCTTATTATTAACCAGCTACTCTTATTAAGATAAAGGTTTAAATGATCATGAAAACATTTAGTTAAATGTAACTAATCACTGTCTGTTTTCTAAGTAACAAGAGTATTTGATTTGAGAGTCAGTTTTTTTTATTATCATATGTTCTTCAAGTTTACCTTACAAGGTAACAAAAGGGTGTTTTAAAAACGAGATAAAAACGTAATTTTGTCTGAATATTCTACAATATTATTATCATATATGTTATGTTTCTAGTATTCTTTCCTGAGGTTTTGATGGAAAACTACACGAAATTGTTTCCCTAATAGGCAGTACTGTCCATTTCACAGTCAAATCAGTAAGAATACTCTGCCTAAACTATCTATTAAAGAATACCAAAAATCATTTTTCGATACTTGCAGTGGGCAGAGCACAGCTATTTGTGTAACTTTGTGTTTAACAAAAGCAATCAGTCAAACTCAACATATTGTTGTAAGCCTGTTGTAAACATTGTAGCAAGGACTGTAATTAAATATATCTATGTTGTTGTTTTTTCCTTAAATAAATAAATGTTTTTGATGCTGACTTCATTTTATT
>NW_013946018.1:0-282 GCF_000517525.1 Limulus polyphemus
TTAGTAGGAAAATCAACAATACTATAGATATAAAATATTCAACATTCCTTTAGTAAGAAAATCAACAATATTATACATATAAAATATTCAACATTCCTTTAGTAAGAAAATCAACAATATTATACATATAAAATATTACACATTCCTTTAGTAGGAAAATCAACAATACCAAAGATATAAAATATTCAACATTCCTTTAGTAGGAAAATCAACAAAACTATAGATATAAAATATTCAACATTCCTTTAGTAAGAAAATCAACAATATTATACATATAAAATA
>NW_013946019.1:0-1330 GCF_000517525.1 Limulus polyphemus
CTCAATAAGAAGACACAAGATTTATTAATACTGTGTACTACCAATAAGAACACAAAGATTTAACGATACTGTTTACTGTCAATAAGAAGACACAAGATTTAACGATACTGTGTACTGTCAATAAGAAGACACAATAAAGAAGACACAAGATTTAACGATACTGTGTACTGTCAATAAGAAGACACAAGATTTAACGATACTGTGTACTGTCAATAAGAAGACACAAGATTTAACAATACTGTGTACTTTCAAAAAGAAGACACAAGATTTAACGATACTGTGTACTGTCAATAAGAAGACAAAAGATTTAACGATACTGTGTACTGTCAATAAGAAGACACAAGATTTAACGATAATGTGTACTGTCAATAAGAAGACACAAGATTTAACGATACTGTGTACTGTCAATAAGAAAAGACAATATTCGACGATAATGTGTAATGTCAGTAAGAAAACACAAGATTTAACGATACTGTGTACTGTCAATAAGAAGAGACAATATTTGACGATAATGTGTACTGTCAGTAAGAAAACACAAGATTTAACAATAATGTGTCCTGTCAATAAGAAGACACAGGATTTAACGATACTGTGTACTGTCAATAAGAAGACACAAGATTTTACTGTGTACTGTCAATAAGAAGACATAAGATTTTAACAAACTGTTTACTGTCAATAAGTAGACACACGATTTAACGATACTGTGTACTATCAATAAGAAGACACAAGAGTACACAGTATCGTTAAATGTCAATAAGAAGACATAAGATTTAAAAAACTGTTTACTGTCAATAAGTAGACACACGATTTAACAATACTGTGTACTATCAATAAAAAGACACAAGATTTAACGATACTGTGTACTGTCAATAAGAAGACACAAGATTTAACGATACTGTGTACTGTCAATAAGAAGACACAAGATTTAACAATAATAAATCCTGTCAATAAGAATACACAAGATTTAACGATACTGTGTACTGTCAATAAGAAGACACAAGATTTAACGATACCGTGTACTGTCAATAAGAAGACACAAGATTTAACGATACTGTGTACTTTCAATAAGAAGACACAAGATTTAACGATACTGTGTACTGTCAATAAGAAGACACAAGATTTAACTATACTGTGCACTTTCAATAAGAACACACAAGATTTAACAATAATGTGTACTCTCAATAAGAAGACACAAGATTTAACGATACTGTGTACTGTCAATAAAAAGACACAAGATTTAACAATACTGTGTACTGTCAATAAGAAGACACAAGATTTAACGATACTGTGTACTGTCAATAAGAAGAGACAATATTCGACGATAATGTGT
>NW_013946020.1:0-259 GCF_000517525.1 Limulus polyphemus
TGGGAAAAAGTTTCCCATGTTAATCACCTGAAGTACCCCGAATGTAGTACATAATCAAGATAACCTACACAGAAAACGTTTTTCCCATGTGTGTTTTCCTATGTTTTCCACGTACGTCAAACTGTGTAGGTTATCTTGATTATGTACCGCATTGGGTACTTTAGGTGATTAACATGGGTGACGTACGTGGAAAACATAGGGAAACACACATGGGAAAATCGTTTACCCAAGTTAATCACCTAAAGTACCCCAATGCGGT
>NW_013946021.1:0-1113 GCF_000517525.1 Limulus polyphemus
CGTTAAATCTTGTGTCTTCTTATTGAGAGTAAACAGTATTGTTAAATCTTTGTCTTCTTATTGAGAGTACACAGTATTGTTAAATCTTGTGTCTTCTTATTGACAGTACACAGTATTGTTAAATCTTGTGTCTTCTTTTTGATAGTAGAAAGCATTGTTAAATCTTTTGTCTTCTTATTGACAGTACACAGTATCGTTAAATCTTCTGTCTTCTTATTGACAGTACACAGTATTGATAAATCCTGTATTATCTTATTGACAGGACAAAGTATTGTTAAATCTTGTTTCTTTTTATTGACAGTACACAGTATTGATAAATCCTGTATCTTCGTATTGACAGGGCACAGTATTGTTAAATCTTGTCTCCTTTTTGATAGTACATAGTATTGTTAAACCTTGTGTCTTCTTATTGAAAGGAAACAGTATTGTTAAATCTTGTATCTTCTTATTGAGAGTACACAGTATTGTTAAATTTTTATGTCTTCTTATTGACAGGACACAGTATCGTTAAATCTTGTGTCTTCTTATTGACAGTACACAGTATTGTTAAATCTTTATGTATTTTTATTAACAGCACACAGTATCGTTAAACCTTGTCTTCTTATTCATACTACAAGGTAATGTTAAATCTTGTGTCTTCTTGTTGACAGTACACAGTATTGTTAAATTTTTATGCCTTCTTATTGATAGTACACAGTATCGTTAAATCTCGTGTCTTCTTATTGACAGTACACAGTATCGTTAAATCTTGTCTTCTTATTGATAGTAAATGGTATTATTAAGTCTTGTATCTTCTTATTGACAGTACACAGTATTTTTAAATCTTGTGTCTTCTTTTTGACAGTACACAGTATTGTTAAATCTTGTGTCTTCTTATTCACAGTACACAGTATCGTTAAATCTTGTCTTCTTATTGATAGTACATGGTATTGTTAAATCTTGTTTCTTCTTATTGAGAGTATATAGTATTGTTAAATCTTGTGTCTTCTTATTCACAGTACACATTATCGTTAAATATTGTTTTTTCTTATTGATAGTACATAGTATTGTTAAATCTCGTGTCTTTTTATTGACTGTACACAGTATTGTTAAATCTTGTGTCTTCTTATTGAC
>NW_013946022.1:0-1246 GCF_000517525.1 Limulus polyphemus
GCAAACCATGGCAGAACCTACAGAGTCACCTGATTTCGAACCATCCGTGTAAATGGGAAGAGAGGAATGGTTCGAAAGATGTTCAGCAAAAAGAAGACGGTACTTCCAATCGGGAGTATCCGCCTTCCCCAGATGACTCAAGGAAACATTCCACCATGGCTTATTACCATCCCATCCTGTGACCGCAATGCCCGGATACGAAGGCCAAATGGAGGAATAGCAGACCGTCCGTTCTGAAAGAGCATTGCCCACCGAGGAAGAAAAACACAATCCCAGGTGGGATGCCGTGGTAAGGATCGAAGTTTAGTAGCATATTGTAGAGAAAGTTGCAAACGACGGAGGTGAAGAGAAGGTTCGTGGGACTCAGTGTACAAACTCTGGACTGGAGAAGTGCGAAAAGCACCGGTGCAGAGCCGAAGCCCCAGATGGTGAATGGGGTCCAGCATCTTCAGGGCCGAGGTCCTGGCGGAACCATAGACTAAAGACCCATAGTCCAGTTTGGATCGAATTAAAGCACGATAGATCCTGAGCATAGAACATCGATCCGCTCCCCAAGAGCAGGAAGAGAGGACACGGAGGATGTTCAGAGCCCTTGCACACTTGACACGCAGCTGCTTGATGTATGGAATGAAGCTAAGCTTACGGTCAAAGAGAAGCCCCAAGAACTTTGCCTCAGGGACCACACGAATGACTATATCGCCGAGACGGAGCTCGGGATCGGGGTGGAGACCCCGTTGGCGGCAAAAATGCATGCAAACGGTTTTAGAAAAAAAGGAATTTAAAACCATTTGCAGTGGTCCATGTTAACAACCGATTGAGGGCAGTCTGAAGCTGCCGCTCAATAAACCTCATGTTCGACGACTGGCACGAGATGTGGAAGTCGTCGACATAAAGCCCATTTGCAACAGTCGGAGGAAGATTTGTAGTTATGGCATTAATTTTAACACTAAAAAGTGTGACACTCAAGACACAGCCCTGAGGGACTCCAAGTTCCTGTGGGAAGGAATGGGAAAGAGTGGAACCCACACGGACTTGGAATCGCCTGTTCTGTAAAAAATTGCTGATAAAAATGGGTAAATGGCCACGTAACCCATAGGAGTGGAGGTCCTGCAAAATTCCGTACCTCCACGTAGTGTCATAAGCCTTCTCAAGATCGAAGAACACAGAAACAAGGTGTTCTCTCTTGAGAAAGGCTTCCCTGATCGACGTTTCAAATCGAATTAAATGGTCCATGGTGGATCGCTGT
>NW_013946023.1:0-275 GCF_000517525.1 Limulus polyphemus
GTGTACTGTAATAAGAAGACACAAGATTTAACGATACTGTGTACTGTCAATAAGAAGACACAAGATTTAACGATTCTGTGTACTATCTATAAAAAGACACAAGATTTAACGATACTGTGTACTGTCAATAAGAAGACACAAGATTTAACGATACTGTGTACTGTCAATAAGAAGACACAAGATTTAACAAAAATGTGTAGTGTCAATAAGAAGACACAAGATTTAACGATACTGTGTACTTTCAATAAGAAGACACAAGATTTACCACTACTGTT
>NW_013946024.1:0-320 GCF_000517525.1 Limulus polyphemus
ATTTTACATGAATCCTATAAACGAACATGTACACAGGTAGCGCTGGCTTTAAATGAATCAAATAAGCGATCACATGTTCGTTTATAAGATTCATCTAAAATCTACCAAACATCCATTCATATGATCGCTTATTTGATTAATTTACAGTCAGCGATGAATCTTATAAACGAACAGGAATGGTGGTTTGGTATATTTTAGATGAATCTTATAAACGAACATGTACACAGATAGTGCGCTGGCTGTAAATGAATCAAATAAGCGATCGTATGAATGGTGGTTTGGTAGATTTTAGAGGAATCTTATAAACGAACATGTACACA
>NW_013946025.1:0-207 GCF_000517525.1 Limulus polyphemus
AAAAATCCATCCAGTTAGACAAAAATAAAGAAACTAGTTTTACTGATGCAAATGAAAATATAAGGATTAGCTCGCTAGTAGGATTGGGAAGAGAATAAGGATTGTGCATAAGCAGCATAATATTGCTAAAAAACTAAATGATATACATCGAGTGGAAAATATACCACATTATGTAACAAAAGAATCTAAAATGAAATCTGATTAGTT
>NW_013946026.1:0-329 GCF_000517525.1 Limulus polyphemus
GTACCAGTACTTAATTCCATTTGGACTAATCTTCTCGAATTTTTTTTATGAACGTTCGTTGCATACTCACGTATTTACATGCAAAACTCTAGCTTCATATTATCATTTTTGAGACTTTTGTGATCCATTTTGTTATTACTTTATTGGCTTTCTGAAAGAGAATGTGTAGTGCAGTGAAGCTTTTTGATATTGCTCTGTTATAGATTTCTTGCTATCAGAGGGTTCTAAATTGATGGATCTTAACCTTTTTTGCAATGTGTATTCACTAGTTCGTTCCACAGTATCATGCGAAGTTTCACCTTCCTACGATGCGTTTTAAGGGAGTTATT
>NW_013946027.1:0-296 GCF_000517525.1 Limulus polyphemus
AAGTATCGTTAAATCTTGTGTCTTTTTATTGAAAGAACACAGTATCGTTAAATCTTGTGTCTACTTATTGACAGTACACAGTATCGTTAAATCTTGTGTCTTCTTATTGACAGTACACAGTATCGTTAAATCCTTTCAATAAGAAGACAAACACACAGTATCGTTAAATCTTGTGTCTTCTTATTGACAGTACACAGTATCGTTAAATCTAGTGTCTTCTTATTGACAGTACACAGTATCGTTAAATCTTGTGTCTTCTTATTGACAGTGCACAGTATCGTTAAATCTTGTGTCTA
>NW_013946028.1:0-210 GCF_000517525.1 Limulus polyphemus
TTCCCATTGTATAATAGCAAAGGAACCTAACTGTTGATTTTTATATTTTAATGGCTCTTCTTCCCATTGTATCATAGCAAAGGAACCTAACTGTTGATTTTTATATTTTAATGGCTCTTCTTCCCATTGTATAATAGCAGAGGAACCTAACTGTTGAAATTTATATTTTAATGCTCTTCTTCCCATTGTATAATAGCAGAGTAACCTAAC
>NW_013946029.1:0-1127 GCF_000517525.1 Limulus polyphemus
GATAAATCCTGCATCTTCTTATTGACAGGACACAGTATTGTTAAATCTTGTGTCTTCTTATTGACAGTGCAATCTTCTTATTGACAGTACACAGTATTGTTAAATCTTGTGTGTTTTTAATGACAGTACACAGTATCGTTAAATCTTGTGTCTTCTTATTGACAGTACACAGTATCGATAAATCCTTTATCTTCTTATTGACAGGATACAATATTGTTAAATTTTGTGTCTTCTTATTGACAGTACACAGTATTGATGAATCCTGTATCTTCTTATTGACAGTACACAGTATTGATAAATCCTGTATCTTCGTATTGACAGGGCACAGTATTGTTAAATCTTGTCTCCATTTTGATAGTACATAGTATTGTTAAACCTTGTGTCTTCTTATTGAAAGGAAACAGTATTGTTAAATCTTGTGTCTTCTTATTGAGAGTACACAGTATTGTTAAATTTTTATGTCTTCTTATTGACAGGACACAGTATCGTTAAATCTTGTGTCTTCTTATTGACAGTACACAAAGGATTTATCAATACTGTGTCCTGTCAATAAGAAGATACAGGATTTATCAATGCTGTGTACTCTCAATAAGAATACACATAATTTAATAATACTGTGTCCTGTCAATAAGAAGAAACAAGATTTAACAATACTATCTTCTTATTGACAGGACACAGTATTGTTAAATATTGTGTCTTCTTTTTGACAGTACACAGTATAGATAAATCCTGCATCTTCTTATTGACAGGATACAGTATTGTTAAATCTTGTGTCTTCTTATTGACAGTACACAGTATTGATAAAACCTTTATCTTCTTATTGACAGTAACAGTATTGATAAATCCTTTATCTTCTTATTGACAGGACACAGTATTATTAAATTATGTGTATTCTTATTGACAGTACACAGTATTGATAAATCCTGGACTTGTTATGATAGTACACAATATCGTTAAATCTTGTGTCTTCTTATTGACAGTACACAATATTGATAAATCCTGTATCTTCTTATTGACAGGACACAGTATTGATAAATCTTGTATCTTCTTAATGACAGGACACAGTATTGTTAAATCCTGTATCTTCTTATTGACAGGACACAGTATTGTTAAATCTTGTGTCTTCT
>NW_013946030.1:0-253 GCF_000517525.1 Limulus polyphemus
AAAAATCTATAGACGATAGAGAAAAATGGATATCATTTTCGGATTCGGTGTACAGAAATTACCGTAGGACATTTAAAAAATTCAAGACAATAAAACCATCGCAGGCCTGTGTTATTGGCCGGTAATTCCTGTTTCACCTATAATTAAGCTTTTAAAAGTAACACGAAATATTTGTAAGAAAGATAACTTCAAGGGGTAATGATAACATAATTTACACTAGAAGTATAATATTTTTTAGCTTATGTAAAATTAT
>NW_013946031.1:0-838 GCF_000517525.1 Limulus polyphemus
CAATACTGTGTGCTATCAATAACAAGCAACAATATTTAACGATACTGTGTACTGTCAATAAGAAGACACTAGCTTTTACAATAATGTGTACTATCAATAAGAAAACACGAGATTTAACAATACAGTATACTGTCTATAAGAAGATACAAGATTTAACAATACTGTGTACTGTCAATAAGAAGACACAAGATTTAACAATACTGTGTACTGTCAATAAGAAGACACAATATTTAACAATACTGTATACTGTCTATAAGAAGATACAAGATTTAACGATACTGTGTACTCTCAATAGAAGATACAAGATTTAACAATGCTGTCAATAAGAAGACACAAGATTTAACAATACTGTATACTGTCTATAAGAAGATACAAGATTTAACGATACTGTGTACTCTCAATAGAAGACACAAGTTTTAACAATACTGTGTACTATCATTAAGATGACACAAGATTTAACGATAATGTGTACTATCAATAAGAAAACACAAGATTTAACAATACTATGTACTATCAATAGATGACACAAGATTTAACGATACTGTGTACTGTCAATAAGAAGACACACGATTTAACAATACTGTGTATTGTCTATAAGAAGCCACAAGATTTATAGATACTGTGTACTGATGATAAGAAGACACACGATTTAACGATACTGTGTATTATGAATAAGAACACACAAGATTTAACAATTCTGTGTACTATCAATTAGAAGACATAAGATTTAACGATACTGTGTACTGTCAAAAAGAAGACACAAGATTTAACAATACTGTATACTGTCTATAAGAAGATACAAGATTTAACAATACTGAGTACTGTCAATAAGAAGACA
>NW_013946032.1:0-218 GCF_000517525.1 Limulus polyphemus
TATTCACAAATCTACTTAACATATTCGTATAAAACAGAAATGACATTTAAAATGACTTTATACGATTAACAACAAATTAATTTCGTAAGGTTAAAATGCTTTACTAGTAGATAACATATAAAACTACCGACCAAATCACTTCATGTCTTAAAACTTATGTATTTAACTAAAATTACTTGAAAAAAGATGTGCTAATAAAACAATTTTATAACTTAGCT
>NW_013946033.1:0-276 GCF_000517525.1 Limulus polyphemus
CTAGAGTTGTAAGTCCGTAGACATACCGCTGTGCCACTGGGGGCCACAATAATGGAACTCGGACTGTGGAGCCATTCTAACTGCTAAGTGACGCTCGATAAATGATTGGAGAAACACTAATGTTTGGACTTTCCTTTCACTTTTGATAGGTGCATATCAATTAAACTGGCACATGAAATATTAGATCGAAGTACTTTATTGTTGTTTTACTTATACTTGAATAAATGTTTATATATTGAGTTTATATTCTAATTTGAATAAACAGTCTTAAAACTA
>NW_013946034.1:0-371 GCF_000517525.1 Limulus polyphemus
TCTTGTGTCTTCTTATTGACAGTACACAGTATTGTTAAATATTTTGTCTTCTTTTTGACAGTACACAGTTTCGTTAAATCTTGTGGCTTGTTATTGACAGTACACATAATCGTTAAATCTTGTGGCTTGTTATTGATAGTACACAGCTTCTTATTGACAGTACATAGTATCGTTAAATCTCGTGGCTTGTTAGTGATAGTACACAGTATCGTTAAATCTTGTCTTCTTATTGATAGTACATAGTATTGTTAAATCTATTGTCTTCTTATTGACAGTACACAGTATTGTTAAATCTCGAGTCTTCTTATTGACAGTACATAGTATCGTTAAATCTTTTTACTATCACTAACAAGCCCCACAGTATCGTTAAA
>NW_013946035.1:0-308 GCF_000517525.1 Limulus polyphemus
AAACACATTGGCTGCAGACTAAAGTCAACAGTGGGTCATAGAGCGACACTAGCTATTGGGTCCTATTTAATCCAGTCGGTCTTAAACAAACACATGTAGATATGTTGTAAATATATACTTTAGTCTGCAGCCAATGTGTTAATTAACTCCAACAGTGGGTCATAGAACGATAATTGTTATTGGATCTATTTAATCCACTCGGACTTGAGGAAACCAATGAAGATATCTATTTACAACATGAGTTAATAAACACATTGGCTGCAGACGAAAGTCATCAGTAGGTCATAAAACGATACTACCTATTGGGT
>NW_013946036.1:0-437 GCF_000517525.1 Limulus polyphemus
GAATACAAAAAAGAGACGCTCTTCAACGAAATAGTAACCACGCCGCAACAATCCGCCGACCACATACACACGGATGCTCCTTTCACATATTTCACCTTAAAGCCGAAACGCCATACAGTAAATACCCTCCCCTCGCCCAGTCCCGTCTTTCCCTGCACCCATCATTAGACAGTAGCACCCAAAAATAACAGTCTCATCCCTACCACGCACCATGCATCTAACTTTCATCCAGACGCCCAAAATCCAGAAACTAACCACAACCATGCATAACTGTTTTGGGTGATTTAACCCCAGGAAACTGTAACCTCTCAGACTACTCATACCAAGCCCTGCAAGACAATCAGTGGAAGGTTCAGAAATGAAGGGATAGAGAATGTAGAAGTGTTGATGGAGACGGCCGGGTTCGGGTGATTTTTCTGCCCCTCCCATCCGACTCG
>NW_013946037.1:0-447 GCF_000517525.1 Limulus polyphemus
TATAAAGTGTACAATGATGAGTGTTCTAATGTAAAGTGTACACTGATGAGTGTTCTAATATAAAGTGTACTGTGTACACTTTATATTAGAACATTCATCTGTGTACACTTTATATTAAAATACTCATCAGTGTACACTTTACATGGGAACACTCATCTGTGTACACTTTATATTAGAACACTCATCATTGTACACTTTATATTAGAACACTCATCATTGTACACTTTATATTAGAACACTCATCTGTGTACACTTTATATTAGAACACTCATCAGTGTACACTTTACGATGAGTGTTCTAATATAAAGTGTACAATGATGAGTGTTCTAATACTTTATATTAGAACACTCATCATTGTACACTTTATGTACAATGATGAGTGTTCTAATGTAAAGTGTACACTGATGAGTGTTCTAATATAAAGTGTACATGGATGAGTGTTCTAAT
>NW_013946038.1:0-358 GCF_000517525.1 Limulus polyphemus
TTTAGATAAAAACTATCTAAACCTAGGCCTAAAACAGTAATGTTAACAACGGTAGTGTTTGTATAATTTAAGGCCTAGGTTTAGACAATTTTTATCTAACTGTAAACTGTATCGATGTTATTTCTACTGAGAACATTACTGTTTTATGATACGAATACTACCGTTGTTCTACTGAGTTAAAATGTTCTTTCGATACAGTTCACAGTTAGATAAAAATACCTAGGCGTAAAATAGTAATGTTAACAACGGTAGTGTTTGTATGATTTAACTCAGTAGAAAGAACATAGATACAGTTTACAGTTAGATAAAAATACCTAGGCGTAAAACAGTAATGTTAACAACGTTATTGTCTGTATGA
>NW_013946039.1:0-271 GCF_000517525.1 Limulus polyphemus
TTTGGTTTTTGGTGAAAATGTGAATTTTTTTGGAAAATGGAAAAAAGTGTTTTTTTTACGCAAAATTAATATAGCATTGACGAAAAACATTATTTCACTATAAAGGCTTAGCGAAAGTAAATTTTTTTTAGCTTTTATAGTGAAATAATGTTTTTGTTTGTACCCTGAGACATTATAGCATTGACGAAAAACATTATTTCACTATAAAAGCTAAAAAAAATTTACTTTCGCTAAGCCAGAGTACAAACAATCCAAAAGGTGGAGTTTATTT
>NW_013946040.1:0-225 GCF_000517525.1 Limulus polyphemus
GTGTACTGTCAATAAGAAGACAAAAGACATAACAATACTGTGTACTGTCAATAAGAAGACACAAGATTTAAGGATACTGTGTACTGTCAATAAAGTACACAATATCGTTAAATCTTGTGTCTTCTTATTGACAGTACACAGTTTCGTTAAATCTTGTGTCTTCTTTATCTTGTGTCTTCTTATTGGTTATTGACAGTACACAGTATTTTGTGTCTTCTTAGATAT
>NW_013946041.1:0-289 GCF_000517525.1 Limulus polyphemus
TCTTGTGTCTTCTTATTCACAGTACACAGTATCGTTAAATCTTGTGTCTTCTTATTGAGAGTACACAGTATCGTTAAATCTTGTTTCTTCTTATTGACAGTACACAGTATCGTTAAATCTTGTGTCTTCTTATCGACAGTACACAGTATCGTTAAATCGCTTGTGTTCTTCTTGATAGTACACAGTGTTTATAAATCTTGTGTATTTTATTGACAGAACACAGTATCGTTAAATCTTGTGTCTTCTTATTGACAGTACACAGTATTGTTAAATCTTGTGTCTTTTATTG
>NW_013946042.1:0-556 GCF_000517525.1 Limulus polyphemus
AAATACTATGTTCTCCGATAGTTCAGTACAGTATAAAGTCGATAGATGTTTTTTCGTCTCAAGTGAGCAGTACATGACGTTACGTCTGAATAAATATATATGAATAAATATATATTTATTCACACTAAGTTTTGTTTTTAAATCTTGGATTTTTTACCAAAGAATTGTTCAGTTGATGCCTTGCAAATATCTTAGTGTGATTTAGATTGTGTTACGCTCTTACTCTGATCGTAAAGTAGAACTTTTAACGAACAGAACTACTGATTTGAATATGTCACCCGATAATGAAAGTTACTCAAATGACCACATTTATAAGTTTGTTTATTTTAGTAGCGAAAGTATCCGGTTTCACTCGGATTATTAGATTGATATATTATAAATGACAAATTGAATGTGTGTATTCTTCGCTCGGGTTGATTTGGTTTTGAATTTTGCGAATTTTTGTGAGAGCAGCCAAATAACCCGAAAGAAGCGAAGAAAGAAAGTATAATTTTTCCATGTGTTATTGATATTACTTGGTTGCTCCCCCGAAAGAAGCGAAGAAAGAAAGTATAAG
>NW_013946043.1:0-381 GCF_000517525.1 Limulus polyphemus
ATTGTCTTCAGTTATGTTATAAAAAAGAAGAGTATTAAATATAAGATTATTCAAACAAAATCCAAAAATCCCCTTGAAAATCTAAAAAATTGAACTTTCGCTAACAGAAAATAAAGAGAATCGAAAAGGTGGAGTTCATTTTATTAGAAGACGTCAGGGCCTTTTTAAAGAGAATCGTTCTCTGTTAGCGAAACTTCAATTTTTTAGATTTTCACGGGACATAATTGTTTTCGTTCATGCTATAATGTCTCAATTTTGTGTTTCCACGGGACATAATTGTTTTCGTTCATGCTATAATGTCTCAATTTTGTGTTTCCCGACGAAATAAACAGTATCCAATATTTGGTATATTAATATTGCGTTTAAAAATCACTTTTTTCC
>NW_013946044.1:0-206 GCF_000517525.1 Limulus polyphemus
TGTCAATAAGAAGACACAAGATCTAACGATACTGTGTAGTATCAATAACAAGCCATAAGATTTAACGATAAACGATACTGTGTACTGTCAATAAGAAGCCACAGAATTTAACAATACTGTTCACTGTCGATAAGAAGACACAAGATTTAACGATACTGTGTACTGTCACTAACAATCCACAAGATTTAACGAAACTGTGTACTGTC
>NW_013946045.1:0-499 GCF_000517525.1 Limulus polyphemus
AGTGTTACACCTAGGTGTTCGTGGAGTTGTTGTACCAAATAACGCTAAAGATGAGTATGGGGGTTATAAATTCGGTAACCAGAGTTAAACCTAAGTGTTCATGGAGTAGTTGTACCAAGTAAGGCTAAAGATGAGTATGGTGGTCATAAAATCTGTAACTAGAGTTACAACTAGGTGTTCATTAAGTAGTTGTGCCAAGTAAGGCTAAAGATGAGTATGGTGGTTATACATTCGGTAACTAGAGCTACACCCAGGTGTTCGTGGAGTTGTTGTACCAAATAACGCACCATACTAATCTGTAGCGTTATTTGGTACAACAACTCCACGAATACCTAAGTGTAACTCTAGTTACCGAATTTATAACCACCATACTCATCTTTAGCTTTACTTGGCACAACTACTCCATCAACACCTAGGTGTAACTCTAGTTACTGAATGTGTAACCAATAATCATCTTTAGGGTTACAAATTCGGTAACTAGAGTTACACCTAGGTGTTC
>NW_013946046.1:0-938 GCF_000517525.1 Limulus polyphemus
TAATGTGTTCTGTCAATAAGAATATACAGGATTTATCAATTTTGTGTACTGTCAATAAGAAGACTCATAATTTAACAATACTGTGTCCTGTCAATAAGAAGACACAAGATTTAAACAGTACACAGTATCGGTGTTGATAAATAATTTTTCTTCTTATTGACAGGACACAGTTTTGGTAAATCTTGTCTTCTAATTGATAGTACACAGTATCGTAAAATCTTGTGTCTTCTTATTGTGTGTACTGTCAGTAAAAAGACACAAGATTTAACAATACTGAGTCCTGTCAATAAGAAGATACTGGATTTATCAGTACACAGTATTGTCAATAAGAAGACACAAGATTTAACGATACTGTGTACTGTCAATAAGAAGACACAAGATTTAACAATACTGTGTCCTGTCAATAAGAATATACAGGATTTATCAATACTGTGTACTGTCAATAATAAGACACAAGATTTCACAATACTGTGTCCTGTCAATAAGAAGATACAGGATTTATCAATACTGTGTACTGTCAATAAGAAGATACAGGATTTATCAATTTAAATCTTGTGTCTTCTTATTGACAGTACACAGTCGATACTGTGTACTATCATAACAAGTCATAAGATTTAATGATACTGTGTACTATCAATAACAAGCCACAAGATTTAACAATACTGTGTCCTGTCAAAAAGAAGATACAGGATTTATCAATAATGTGTACTGTCAATAAGAAGAATAAAGATTTAACAATATTGTGTCCTGTCAATAAGAAGATACAGTCAGGATTTATCAATACTTTGTACTGTCAATAAGAAGCTACAGGATTTATCAATACTGTGTACTGTAAATAAGAAGACTCAAAATATAACAAAATTGTATCCTGTCAATAAGAAGATAAAGGATTTATCAATACTGTGTACTGTCAATAAGAAGACACAAGATTTAACAAT
>NW_013946047.1:0-342 GCF_000517525.1 Limulus polyphemus
AAGTCAAATACTCTTGCTACTTAGAAAACAGACAGTGATTAGTTACATTTAACTAAATGTTTTCATGATCATTTAAACCTTTATCTTAATAAGAGTAGCTGGTTAATACTAAGCCGAGAACCCAATCTGTGTACAACGAAGTGAGAATGGTTCTCCCTGGGTGGTAAAAATACAAACAAAGGCTAACATGACATTCAGGTCGTTATTATTTTAGTACTTACCCCTTTCTTGGTTGGGTTTTGTAATCGTTAGACTGTCTGTATTTTCAAGTTTGGCGTTAAACTAAATAGATGAAAACGTAGTTGTTGTTTTTTAAAAATCATACCGAGTACAGCATAACCC
>NW_013946048.1:0-382 GCF_000517525.1 Limulus polyphemus
AGGTTGATGACTACCATAACTCAAACAAAGCGACAGGGGATGTTACCATAACTCAAACAAAGCTACAGGTTTATGACTACCATAACTCAAAAAAGCTACGTAACATCACCTGTAGCTTTGTTTGAGTTCTGGTAACATTACCTGTAGCTTTGTTTGAGTTATGATAGTCATCTTCTGTAGCTTTGTTTGAGTTATGGTAGCCATCAACCTCTTTGTTTGAGTTATGGTAGTCATCACCTGTAGCTTTGTTTGAGTTTTTACAGGTGATGTTACCAGAACTCAAACAAAGCTACAGGTGATGTTACGAAAACTCAAACAAAGCTACAGGTGATGACTACCATAACTCAAACAAAGTTACAGGTTGATGACTACCATAACTCAC
>NW_013946049.1:0-373 GCF_000517525.1 Limulus polyphemus
AGTACACACTATCGTTAAATCTTGTGTCTTCTTATTGACAGTACACTGTATCGTTAAATCTTGTGTCTTCTTATTGACAGTACACACTATCGTTAAATCTTGTGTCTTCTTATTGACAGTACACAGTATCGTTAAATCTTGTGTCTTCTTATTGACAGTACACAGTATCGTTAAATATTGTGTTATCTTATTGACAGTACACAGTATCGTTATATCTTGTGTCTTCTTATTGACAGTACACAGTATCGTTAAATCTTGTGTCTTCTTATTGACAGAACACAGTATCGTTAAATCTTGTGTCTTCTTATTGACAGTACACAGTATCGTTAAATCTTGTGTCTTCTTATCGACAGTACACAGTATTGTTAAATCT
>NW_013946050.1:0-222 GCF_000517525.1 Limulus polyphemus
GATAAATTATGTATCTTCTTATTGAAAGGACTCAGTATTGTTAAATCTTGTGTCTTCTTATTGACATTTCAGTATTGTTAAATCTTGTGTCTTCTTATTGACAGTACATAGTATTGTTAAATTTTGTGTCTTCTTATTGACAGTACACAGTATCGTTAAATCTTGTGTCTTCTTATTGACAGTACACAGTATTGATAAATCCTTTATCTTCTTATTGACAGG
>NW_013946051.1:0-311 GCF_000517525.1 Limulus polyphemus
AGAAAAGTTTAGCTGGCTGTATAGTACACTTGTTATTTTTATCTGTGGGTTAGAAACGTTTAGCTGGCTGTATAGTACAGTTGTTATTTTTATCTGTGGGTTAGAAACGTTTAGCTGGTTGTATAGTACAGTTGTTGTTTTTATTTGTGTGTTAGAAAAGTTTAGCTGGTTGTATAGTACAGTTGTTGTTTTTATTTGTGGGTTAGAAAAGTTTAGCTGGCTGTATAGTACAGTTGTTATTTTTATCTGTGGGTTAGAAAAGTTCACCTTGTTGTATAGTACAGTTTTTTATCTGTGGGTTAGAAAAGTTT
>NW_013946052.1:0-211 GCF_000517525.1 Limulus polyphemus
CTGTTATAGTGTATTGTTATAGCTGTCATAGTGTATTGTTATAGCTGTTATAGTGTATTGTTATAGCTGTCATAGTGTGTTGTTATAGCTGTTATAGTGTATTGTTGTAGCTGTTATAGTGTATTGTTATAGCTGTTATAGTGTATTGTTATAGCTGTCATAGTGTATTGTTATAGCTGTCATAGTGTGTTGTTATAGCTGTTATAGTGTA
>NW_013946053.1:0-287 GCF_000517525.1 Limulus polyphemus
AGGACACATTATTGCTAAATCTTGTGTTTTCTTACTGACAGTACACATTATCGTTGAATATTGTGTCTTCTTATTGACAGTACACAGTATCGTAAAATATTGTGTCTTCTTATTGACAGTACACAGTATCGTTAAATCTTGTGTCTTCTTATTGACAGTACACAGTATCGTTAAATCTTGTGTCTTCTTATTGACAGTACACAGTATCGTTAAATCTTGTGTCTTCTTATTAAACACAAGATTTAACAATAATGTGTCCTGTCAATAAGCCTTACTGACAGTACACA
>NW_013946054.1:0-269 GCF_000517525.1 Limulus polyphemus
TGAGGAAGGAAGACCAAAAGTCCGTTATAACAGTCGACCAAATATAGTTGAAAACTGACTAAAACGACCCATATAAATGCCAACAAAATCTAGTGGAAATAAAACTAAAAGACCTTTATAACAGTCGACAAAATATAGTTTAAGAAGGATTAAAAATACCATTATGAAAGTCATTAAAATATAGTGTAAGAAAGACTAAAAATACCGCTATCAAAGTCGAAAATATCTAGTCTAAGAAGGCCTAAAAAGACAGTTATGAAAGTCGACAA
>NW_013946055.1:0-284 GCF_000517525.1 Limulus polyphemus
CATTAAGATGACAGTTATATAAGCTAGTGTTATCTGTTTAACATTAAGATGACAGTTATATAAGCTAGTCTTAATGTTTAACAGATAACACTAGTTATATAACTGTCATCTTAATGTTAAACAGATAACACTAGCTTATATAACTGTCATCTTAATGTTAAACAGATAACATGACAGTTATATAAGCTAGTGTTATCTGTTAAACATTAAGATGACAGTTATATAAGCTAGTTGTTATCTGTTAAACATTAAGATGACAGTTATATAAGCTAGTGTTATCTGTT
>NW_013946056.1:0-540 GCF_000517525.1 Limulus polyphemus
ACTCCGAGATCTGAATCAGAGACAAAATTCGATCTAAATTATAATTTAAATAATAATTGAATTTATATATATCAGTGCCAACAGGATTTGATCATGTCAGATTATCAAGATTTTCTTATATCACCTTCCCTAGAACAACTAGAAAAATATAACAAAAATGAATTGTTTGAACTCACCAAAGTTTTAGAACTAGAAGTTAAAAGATCAATGAGAAAAAATGAACTGAAAAAGCGTATTATTGAAATACTAGTCGATGATGATTTGTTGCCTGAGGAAGCATTAGGGGAATACTCTAGTGTATCCACTAGCCAATCGGGGTTGGGTGATAAAAATAGATTAGAGATTCACCTAAAACTCAAACAAATCGAGCTTGAACATTCTCTCGAATGAGAAAAAATGAACACATTTATTAAACTTGAAAACTTTTAATTTACGACGTTGGGGTTAAACCTCTAGATAATGCTATATTCTTTAAGCAAACTGTATTCAACTATAAGTCTTCTTTGTGGGTACCGTGCTATACAACTTTATTAACGTAGG
>NW_013946057.1:0-411 GCF_000517525.1 Limulus polyphemus
TTCTTATTGACAGTACACAGTATCGTTAAATCTTGTGTCTTCTTATTGACAGTGCACAGTATCTTTTAAATCTTGTGTTTTCTTACTGACAGTACACATTATCGTTGAATATTGTGTCTTCTTATTGACAGTACACAGTATCGTTAAATCTTGTGTCTTCTTATTGACAGTGCACAGTATCTTTTAATCTTGTGTCTTCTTACTGACAGTACACAGTATCGTTAAATCTTGTGTGTTCTTATTGACAGTTCATAGTATTGTTAAATCGTGTGTCCTCTTATTGACAGTACACATTATAGTTGAATATTGTGTCTTCTTATTGACAGTACACAATATCGTAATATCTTGTGTCTTCTTATTGACAGGACACATTATTGTTAAATCTTGTGTTTTCTTACTGACAGTACACAG
>NW_013946058.1:0-538 GCF_000517525.1 Limulus polyphemus
AATAAATAATGGGATGATAAAATGTTGAGATGACTGATAAATAATGAGATGATAAAATGTTAGATGAATGGGATGATAAAATGTTGAGATGACTAATAAATAATGGGAAGATAAAATGTTGAGATGACTGATAAATGAGATGATAAAATGTTGAGATGACCAACAAATAATGAGTTGATAAATGGTTGAGATGACTGTTAAATAATGAGATGATAAAATGTTGAGATGACTGTTAAATAATGGGATGATAAAATGTGGAGATGACTGATAAATAATTAGATGATAAAATGTTGAGGTGACTGATAAATAATGGGATGATAAAATGTTGAGATGACTGATAAATAATGGGATGATAAAATGTTGAGAATCTAATTATTTATCAGTCACTCATGATCTATCAGTCATCTCAACATTTTATCCTCATTATTTGTTCGTCATCTCAACATTTTATCATCTCATGTAGAAATGTTGAGATGACTGATAAATAATTAGATGATAAAATGTTGAGATGACTTTTAAATAGTGAGATGATAAAATG
>NW_013946059.1:0-3948 GCF_000517525.1 Limulus polyphemus
GTAATTCCAGAACTAAATGATTCCATTTGCAATGATTTTGTGTTTCTTCTCAAGTTGAAAATTTAGTCGAGGCTCTACTCATGTTCTGAACATATTTAGGCAAGGTTTTTGTGGAGGCTCTGGCTTTATTTGGTGTAAGGTTTTTGTGGGGCTCCAGCTTTATTTGAGACAGTGTTTTAGTGAGGCCTAACATAAGAGTAGACTAACTTAGTAACTTGTCCCAACGGTGTTCATCTCAGGCCTCAGCTTATGAATAAGTAGCCTCTCTTCTATTTGGTGGTTCTGTTCATCATCGTGCTAAGATATTAAACCAGTTGGAATGAACAACAATGCCACGTTTTCTTAGTGTATGTTTAAGTACACTTGACTTTATGGGAGATCTTGGCTTGGCATGTTCTTTCATTCATGTTAAATGTTTTATTTTAGTGTGACTAATGTATCCTTGCAGACAGCAAGAAAACATGAATATATAAACTATATACGATTATTGTAAAGTCAGAATCTGGTCCTTAAATCTAAAAAAAAAACTAAGCGATAATTAGGTGTAAACACTTCTTTATGTTAAAAGATTTTCACCTTCCAGATTTCTTCACAATTTGTAAAGTAGACGTAGTAGCATGAAATTCACTGTGGAACATACACCAGGATCATAAACTTTCTTCTTTGGACACTTTAGTTCGTAATAACAATGGTCAATTTGAATGTCAAATGTACTGTAAGAAAAATTTTACAGGCTTGTATTTAAACCTTTCAAGTTTTGTTCAAAATATTCCTAAAGAAAATGTAATCAAAATACTGTACATAAAAAATAACTAGCAGGTGAGGTGTTGCATAAATAATTTAATAATATCAAAGAATTAGTGTGTAAAATGATTGTCCAAATTTCATAATTGATAAAATATTTATCTAAATAAGTGAAGTGTTAATATACTTTCTATAATTCAAGTACCTAAATAACCTCTTGTCATCGTCTACCCTCCGTGCGTAAATGTTAATCATTAAGAATCAGTTGAAAAATGTCATTTGAAGGAGTATCAGCAGATACAGTGAAGACGCACAAATAATGAGGCTCTCAATATTTTAATGTAAATACATTATATTTGGAAAGTTAAGGATTGAATATATGAGCCACTTGCTACTATTTGTTTATAAGTCCTTGAATAGTGGGAAGGTACCAGAAGATTGGAAATTGTTCCAGTAATTATAGGCCGATTAGTTTTACATCAGTTGTGGAAAAAGTTTGGGAAGTCTGATAAAAAGATGCTTTTCAAAATCCTTTAATAAAGTTTAGAATTTTATTGGATACGTCAAAAATTGGATGATGAAGTTAACATTTATCATGCAAGTGCATGTTTTTTTAATCTTGTACATTTCAGTCACAAAATATGTCACATCCATAACACTTAAAATGTCTAATCCTTCAAAACCCTTAATAAAATATTATCTGGCCCAGGAGTTTATCATTCTTTAAACTTCCCAATTTTTTCTTAACAATCTCAGAATTAATGTCATCATCTTGTTTCCATCTATCAAGTATTCAAGATGAGGAATACTGCTTAAATCTTCATCAGCAGAAACTGAAGAAAAAGTAGAATTTAATAACCCAGCCATTCCATAATCATCAGATATGAGACTTCTTTTATCATCCCTCAAGGGTCCTTCCCCCATCTAACATTTTGTTTACCCTTATCGTATGTAAAGAAATCCTTACTGTTAATTTTGATATTTTCAGCCAACCTTTTCTCATACATCCTTTTTGCTGTCCTAATTTATCAACTGTCTTGATCTATAATCTTCTAAATCTCCCATCATACCAATCAATTTAAATTTCTTAAATTTGTGATGTTTTTCTATAATTTTATCTCTTGTATCCTTTGTGAACCAACCTGTTTTTTTTTACTTACAGCCACACTTTTCTCTCTATAACGAATATGTTTATCTTGAATATTTAAATATTTTCTACATCTGATTTGTGTCTCCAAATAACTCAGCTGTCCAATTCACAACAGATAATTCTTGTCGCATGCATTCAAAATTTGTTTTTTTTTAAACTTGTAATAAAATATCATTATTTCTGATCATCATACACAAGTTGTTAATCAACTGATCTTCGAGTTCATTTGATGATTACATTCAGCTACTCAGTTATTCTCACATGAGGCTTATGTAGTTGGAATAACTAAAAATAGTAACAATTGGAAACAGTGATTTTGATTGGTTGATTATTGTCGTGAGTTGTGATGGTAACAGATGAAACTGAACAACGTGTAATTAACCAAAACTAATGGAAAACAACTATCCAAGTAATAGAAATAAAATAAATGAAAACACCGAGTTTGATTGGTTGATTATTGTCATGAGTTGTGATGGTAATAGATGAAGCTGAACATCCTGTAATTAACTAACACTAATGAGAAATATTTCTATTACTTGGATAGTTGAAATAAATGAAAACACCGAGTTTGATTGGTTGATTATTTTCATGACATTAGTTGATTTAATTATAATTTTTATTAATCAAGTTAATTGTCCAGCTCTACTGGTAAGATAATTTCTGGCTAAAAGTTTCACTTCAGTATTCTCTGTACTAAACTGGTTTCTGGCTACAAGGTTTGTTTTAGTTTTCTCTGTACAAACAGCCAGTAAGCTCCAAATTAAATGACACTGATGTGGACTGTGAGACAGACTGGTGAGATCATAACTTAAAAACAGTTCCATATGTGATAATGGGTTTTTTGTTAAATGTCTGATATAAAATATCAGATTTATATCATGGAAAGTAAAACAAAAAGTGTTTATTGTAAAACAACTTGCACATTTAATAGATTCAGGTGTTGATTGTATAGCTAATCAGAACCATTGTTACATTGTAACATACCAGTTGTTTAACAGAGAAAGCTTGTTTTATAAACTTGTTTGTGCTGTAGTTTTGTTCTGTTAAACGTAATTAAAGAGTTGTAATAGATACTGTAATGTTTGTTAATTGTTATTATACTTGTGTACTAACGGTATGAGAAGACACTATAGATATATTTTGTACACCATCTAACAACAGTTGCTTTCTGACGTATTGATTGGTAGTAAATCAACACTGATATTTTGATTGTCTTTGTAACAAGATGTGTGTGTTAATAAACATTTAACCATAATTAAATATTGTTGTGTCTTCTGGTACACAAACAGACAAGTGACATGTTCTTGTTTTGACTTTTACAGAATACCAAAAGAACTGGAGAAGAGACCACAATGGATCTAGATGATTTGACATGAATACTGACAGCTGTCCAGCGTTGACTGTTTGTTTTGTTAAAGGTTTTTCAGTAAATCATAGATTCCCTTCTTTAAAAGTGACAGTTTCTGCTACTGTTAATGGAAGCTCATTCTATAATACAAATTACACTTTTAAAAAATAGAACTGTCTTAACGGGAACCTAGCCTGTCATTTCCAAACCATAAACTTGTAACTTGTTATAGAATTATCTTGAAAATATATAACAAAGGAATTAGAGGACTTTGTATCGTATTTTCTGATGTCCAGTTGAGAAGTTATTAACAATTAAGATATTCATATTATTTGTCTATGGAAATCAAATATTATGTTACTACAAGTAATGATTAAACAATGTTTATTGTTACCAGTCAACAATTATTACACATATTCAAGTACACCACATTTATATAAACCAATCCCTGAAACTGTTTAACAATAGTATTAACACTGACTACTATTGTTGATAATTAAACTTTTCCTTAGTAAACATAACCTATAAAATGAAACATGACAGTCTTATTTTCACTGTTCTAAGGTAATTATACCTATACACTGTAAGTGATGAACAATCTGTATTCTCTAACTTAACATTACATACAACAACGGATCATTAGGTCCTTCAAGGTTGTCTTTGTGCACCCGTCCTTAAGTAACATAATAATTGATAGTTTTATTAA
>NW_013946060.1:0-334 GCF_000517525.1 Limulus polyphemus
TTATTCATATATAATGAAAAACCGACCAGCCACTATCCATCTATAATAAAACACCTACCAGTTACCATGGATAGTGGCTGGTAGGTCTTTCATTATATATGGATAGTGGCTTGGTAGGTCTTTCATTATATATGGATAGTGGCTGGTACGTCTTTTAATATAGATGAATGGTAACTGGTAGGTCTTTTAATATAGATGGTACCAGCCACTATCCATATATAATAGAAAGACCTGCCAGTTACAATCTATCTATATTAAAAGACCTACCAGCAACTATCCATCTGTATTAAAACACCTTTTTAATACAGATGGATAGTGGCTGGTGACCTACCAG
>NW_013946061.1:0-319 GCF_000517525.1 Limulus polyphemus
ATAGTACACAGTATTGCTAAATCGTGTGTCTTCTTATTGAGAATACACAGTATTGTTAAATATTGTGTCTTCTTATTGACAGTACACAGTATCGTTAAATCTTGTGTCTTCTTATTGACAGTACACAGTATCGATAAATCCTGTGTCTTCTTGTTGACAGTACACAGTATCGTTAAATCTTGTGTCTTCTTATTGACAGTACACAATATCGTTAAATCTTGTGTCTTCTTATTGAAAGTACACAGTATTGTTAAAGGGTGTATCTTCTTATTGATAGTATACAGTATTGTTAAATCTTGTGTCTTCTTATTGAAAGTAC
>NW_013946062.1:0-597 GCF_000517525.1 Limulus polyphemus
TCACGCTGATGATCAGAAATTCCTAATAATCTTCAAACACCTTTAAGTATAAAATCAAACTTATGTCAAGAGTAAACTGAATAATCCAAATATATTTTGTAGATAAACAAAATCATCTATGTTTCTGAGCTAAAACAAGATTATTGACTGATCGAATTTAATATCAAATGTTCATCTAAACTAAATAATGATGGGTCTATATTACTACTTTAATATTTCTACCGCCTATAAAACTTTCACCAAAGATTTATGAAAAGTTTTTAGGACACAGACAAAAATGTGGTTAAATATTTCTGTCATCCACTTTTTATATTGCAGTAAAATTTACTGCCGACCCTTTATCTTTTTCTACCGTTACCATTATTGTTAATACCAATATCAAATAAATGTAAAAAGTTAATTTATTATAAACTTACTTAATGTAACTCGCACGTAAGTCAAAAAAAAAACCTCTATGGTAGATATTTGCAATATACTGTGGTAAAGTAAACAAGCCAAGGTTACTGCACAGAGGTTCGTATAGAAATTACAGTATGTCGCTGAATACTTTCAGTTGTGAGCACCTTATATAAGTGGCAGTCAATCTAAGTATTTGGT
>NW_013946063.1:0-373 GCF_000517525.1 Limulus polyphemus
AAACAAATTATTTTTCCTCATATTTCAATACAAAGATGCCGCTGGTGTAAGACTTTCAAAAAGGAAATCCTTTCATCAAAATTCCCAATAGTTATTTCATAATCTGTTAACAAACTTTCGAGTTTACTGGGTTTTTTTCTTCAGTTATATTATAAACAAAGAAGAGCTTTCCAGAGTAAAAACAATTCAAAAACCGAGTTTCTTTAATAAGAAGAGGTCATAACTTTAGATGATGAGACTTTGTTTGAATAATCTTATTTTTTCGTCACTGGTTATAATATTTTTCGTCAATGTTATAATGTCGCTATTTTAAGTTTTCCGACGAATTAAGCACTATCTATTAATTTTGCTTCAAAAAAGCTCTTTTTTCCAG
>NW_013946064.1:0-895 GCF_000517525.1 Limulus polyphemus
TTGTATCCTAGCCGGCCTGATGAGCCTTGGTATTGTACGAAAGGCATCGTCGGCTCTGGATATAGCTCATGTGGTGTGGTTGATATATATAGTTATACGTACTTCATTATTTTCCCTCGTAGGTTATTATGATTACTAATGTTGTCTTCTTCTATTGACGTTGCAGTTGCTTGGCCTTCTATGGGAATGATAAGATCAGCTTTCTGATTTGCCAGTTATTGTGAATGATAAGTAAAAATAAACAATAATAATAATTTATTGTAGATAAATAAATAAACTAAGAAAATAGAGTAAGCCTTGATAAACGGATGTATAAAATGTACACTGATGGCAAAAGAAAGGATTACGGTTTTGTATTACCTAAATAACCACCTTTAAAATCAAATCTAATTAAAAACACCTTAGGTGTGAAAACAAAATAAAAGGTGCGGCTAACAAAAGATTGAATATGAGACTTAAAGGAATGAAATCAAAATTGGTGGCCAAACTATACACTTATAGCATTGATTAGAATTTTACTGCAAATATTCATTCATTTGTTTGTCAACCCGGATTTTTTTGTTCAACTTGGGGCATGATGGTGGCTCAGCTGTAACGCTGAATATTGGGTTTCGATAAAATTTGATGATATTTATTGATACTGAGTTTTCCTGACACTGTTTGTGTGCTGTTAAACACAGTAAATATTTATTATAAAACTGTGCCTTTTGTAGTTTCTACTTCTGGTCAGTTTTTCTTTCCTTTATCGAAACCCAATATTCAGCGTTACAGCTGAGCCACCATCATGCTCCAAGTTGAACAAAAACTATTGATACATTTGATGATACGTGCATGAAAGAGTACACAACTTGGTAAGTTATTATTGTGACTGGTACTTTGGGCTAAATTTACATCT
>NW_013946065.1:0-245 GCF_000517525.1 Limulus polyphemus
TATCTCGTTACATTAAAGTCACAGGACGTGATCCAATACCAACAACCAACAAAACTAAACGTATCTTGTTACATTAAAGGCACAGAACGTGATTCAATACCAACAACCTAACAAAACTAAACGTATCTCGTTACATTAAAGTCACAGGACGTGATCCAATACCAACCACTAACAAAACTAAACATATCTCATTACATTAAAGTCACAGGACGTGATCCAATACCAACAACCAACAAAACCAAACC
>NW_013946066.1:0-1655 GCF_000517525.1 Limulus polyphemus
AAGATACTTGGTAGGATATAAAGACGGAGAATCGTTCATCTGCCAATGACATGAGAGATGCTAAATGGATCAATGACATAGATATCCAACTGAAGATAGCTACTAGCCAATTTTGAAAAATCTCGATGACTGAGTGATATCTTTCTGTTTAGGCTCAGCCGATGTTCAACAGTATTGATTACTAAGTGATATATATCTGTTTAGGTCACAACAGAAGATAATTTTAGCTTTCGTTCGTTAGTACTTAACATTCGAATTTTTATCACTGGTTTACATCCTTTCTTTGTTTAGATATTTAGAAATAGGAAAGCTAAGTTGTTGAGTACCAGCCACTGATAAAATATAGGTAACTGGGTTTGATGTAGTTGTTATTAAAGCACAAAGCTACACAATGGGCTAGCTGTGTTCTACTTACCGGGGCATCGAAACCTGATTTTTAACTTCATGACACTGAATACTTACTACTGAGCCACCGGGGGTGGGAGTAAAAGATAGATTATTATTATTATTTTAGACAGACAGCGATTAAAATGATGTTCTGTATCCTCCCGTTTTAAACACTTCCTTATGTTCAATGGATACATTTGTCGATATTTTAAGACACGTTATTCAATATCAGTGGAAGCTATGCACATATAGCCCTTGTGTAGCATTGTGAGAATTTCCGAACAAAGAAACAAGATTATATTGACAAAAAACAAAAGAAAAAACGATAAAGTTTATTTCCAGCAGAAGTAATACCTGGAGAGAATAAAAAAGAAAACTCAAAACATCGTAAATATAATTAATTAAGAGATATTAATACTTAGTAACAATGAAAAAAAGTAGCCCAAGAGTCTATCAGCTTTTAACGCACCCATGGCCCCAAAGTGTTAAGCGCATTTTTTGTAACAACTCTAGTGAACAAGCGCACATTTTCCTTTCATGTGTCCTGAAGATATTATCTTATAAACCGTAACACAAATAAAACAATTTTTTATGCTAAAGAAAATTCTTCAACATAAATGCGTTTTTTACAGATCAAACCCGTTAATAAACCAACATGTGGTTCCTAGTTAACTAAATTTACTTACGTTTTTTATGAATAACAAAAAGAGGTATTTTTCTATACGTAAAATTTAGAATGTTGGCTTATTGTTGTATTTCTTAGTACTGAGCTACACAATATCTATCTGTGCTCTGTTGCGTTATAAAAGTGACAGTTAATTCCGTTAATCGGTTAAAAAATCAAACAAATATTTCGTAACGACAAATTGTTTTGGCTAGCTGCCCTCATCTAGTCAATAGTTCAAAATTAGAAGCAAACAATACCTGAGGCCTAACTGGTCTCTGACCTGGCTATTTAACTTACCTGTATGTAAAGAGGGATCTATTTTTTTCTTTTTTTTGCTTGAGATATATTTGGTGAAACAAATATCTACAAATTTTTAAGTTTTCAATATCCATAATTTATTTACATTTCTAACATATAACCTACTTGAACATTGTTTGTTTGTATGTTTTTGTCTTGTATATTTTCACTCGAGCTGCTGCGTTAGTGCCAAAATGATTCTATGTATGATATTTTATTAATATGAATAGAGCTTAGTTTCGAAATAAAATACTCGTTACTTTTGGATCAACATTTAGCCGAAGTTCAGTAACTAAATAGGATG